>NW_027118756.1:0-27601 GCF_036417845.1 Apteryx mantelli
CTTCAGCCGTGGCAACGAATCTAAAAATTAAATATCCTATCTTTCCTTTTCTACGTACGCGTGTACGATAACAAAACAAAATACAAACGACCGAAGCAAAACTAAGGCAGCTACGGTTAACAAGAGGCGCAGGGCAGCAACGGGTCGCTTAGTCCTCAGCGCTGCCTCCGGGAGGGAGGCCGAAAGAACGAACGTTCCGCATCAAGAGTTACCTTGGTTACCCGGGCCAGAACGCCTCCTACTGTCGCAGCTTCTGGGGAGATCGAGGGTCCGCTGCTGCATTTTTGCTTCCTCCTTTCAGCCCGCCCCTTCGGGAGTAAACGCAAAAAACCGCTCGCTCGTCCGGCTTTGCTCTTTGTCAGCATTTGCTATTGTCGGTTCCGCCTCTGTAACAAAGACAGAAAATTGCATTTCGCTTCCAACAAAACACTTCGATTTACACGCGTTCTTTTTCTCTTTCCCGTGGTTTTTTTTTTTTTCTTTCCCCCCTTTCTTTCTTTTTCCTTCTTTCCCTCAAAGGAAAGGTCTTAATACACCGCTTTGCATCGTACGTTACGGGGTAAGCCGTTTGGAAACACTACAGGGCCGACGCCGCGCCGCAACCCTGCTCCGGGGCCCGCCTGCCCCCCCGCTCCGCTCCGCCGCGCCGCCTCCGCAGGGGCGAGCGCGTGCCCCGGCCCGCGCTGCCAACGAACTGGCGCCCTAAACGCCGCGCACGCAAAACGCAAAGTCACACCCGCGCTCCCGGCGCGGCGCCGGGTCCCAGCCCGCCCCCCCACTCGCCCCGCACCGCCGCCTCCACGCAGCGACGGCCGCAGCGGGCAGGATGCAGCCCGACGCCCCCCGAACCTATGCGTTCGCCTCACCCGGGGGCCCCACATCCTTCACTCCACGCCACCTCCGCACTCACCCGCCGCCGCCGCCGAGCGAAAACGCCCTCCCTGCTCGCCGCCATCTTGCTTCCCCGCCGCCGCGCATGCGCCGCTCGCCAACGGACTGCGGCGGCAGTGACGCTTGAGCACCGCGCACGTGCCGGCTCGGACAGCGCGGGGGGGGGGAGCGAGGGGAGCGGGAGGGGCGGGGGGGAGCGAGGGGAGCGGGAGGGGAGCAGAGGGAGCCCGAGGGGCGGGGGGGAGCGAGGGGAGCCCGAGGGGCGGGGCGGAGTGCGAGGGGAGCGCGAGAGGCGGGGGGGGAGCGTGAGGGGAGCAGGGGGGGCCGAGGAGCGGGGGGGAGCACGAGGGGAGCCCGAGAAGCGGGGGGGGAGCGCGGGGGCGGGGGGGAGCGCGAGGGGACCAGGGGGAGCGCGAGGGGCGGGGCGGAGCGCGAGGGGAGCAAGGGGAGCCCGAGAGGAGCCTGAGAAGCAGGGGGGAGCCCGAGAAGCGGGGGGGAGCGCGAGGGGAGCAGGGGGAGTGCGAGGGGCGGGGCAGAGCGCGAGGGGAGCAAGGGGAGCCCGAGGAGCGGGGGGGAGCGTGAGAAGAGCCTGAGAAGCAGGGGGGAGCCCGAGAAGCGGGGGGGAGCGCGAGGGGAGCCCGAGAAGCGGGGGGGAGCGCGAGGGGAGCAGGGGGAGCCCGAGGGGCGGGGCGGAGCGCGAGGGGAGCAGGGGGAGCGCGAGGGGAGCAGGGGGAGCGCGAGGGGAGCCCGAGAAGCGGGGGGGAGCGCGAGGGGCGGGGCGGAGCGCGAGGGGAGCAGGGGGAGCCCGAGGAGCGGGGGGGGAGCGCGAGGGGAGCCCGAGAAGCAGGGGGGAGCGCGGGGGTGGGGGGGAGCGCGAGGGGAGCCCGAGAAGCGGGGGGGAGCGCGAGGGGCGGGTGGAGCGGGGAATCCCGAGGGGCGGGGGGGAGCCGGGGAGCCCGAGGGGCGGGGGGGAGCACGAAGGGAGGCGAGACCCGCAATGGCATGCTCGCGCCGCGGCGCTGCAGCCGGGCGGCTCACGCGTGCGAACCGCAGCCCGCCGCGGCAGCCCGGGACTCCCAGCGAGCGCCCCGAGGCTGCCCGAGCCCGTGGCCGCTCCAAGAGCACCGGGAAGGGGCGACGAGCACGCTCCATTCGCTTACCCGTTACCGAAACGGCGGAGAGCAGCAGCAAACATGGCGACCGGCACTGAGCATGTGCGCGCCGGCTGTCTGCGCATGCGCGCCCCCCCCACCGGGTGCAGTACCGCTTTTTGGACACAGGGTGGCAGCAGTGAGCGCGGCGGAACGCTGTGCGCGTGCGCGCCCCCCCCCACAGGGTGCAGTACCGATTTTTGGACACAGGGTGGCAGCAGTGAGCATGGCAGAACCCAGTGCGCACGCGCGCCCCCCCACAGGGTGCAGTACCGATTTTTGGACACAGGGTGGCAGCAGTGAGCGCGGCGGAACCCAGTGCGCATGCGCGCCCCCCTTTATCGTGCCGTACCGCTTTTTGGACGCCCCGAGGGCAGCAGGGCGCGCGGCCGCCCCCGGCACGCGCACACCGCTGCAGAGCCCCCCCGCCCGCCCTTTGCAGACATTTCACCACCCTCGCCTCGGCTCATCTGCCCTTATTTACAGCGCCTGCTGCGAGGCGCAGCGTCGCCGCGTGTCGTGCTCGAGCCGCTGCTCCTAGAGGCTTCAGTAACAGCGCTTTCCTTTGAACATCGTTGCAAAATACTCCACAGACAAAAAAGAGTCAGAGGCTGCACTTAAAAAAACAAAACGAAAACAAAAAAACCACCCACCTACTTAACGGGACAATTTGCAAGCGTTCCAAGAAGCAGCCGTTCTTCTTTAGAACTTTCGACCTCTCGCCTTTACTGATCGTTAAACAAAATAAACAGCCCAAAGCAAGCCGCGCTATTTGCTTGACAGACTGCTCGGTTTTTATTATTAAACGGTACGAGATGCTGGCACGCGGCATGTCTTCTTCGGATTCTTGGGCTGACGTTCCTTCGGCCGCACGCACGCGGTCAAAGGCGTCTTTTTCACGTCCCGCCGTCAGGGCCTCCCCAGCAATTCCCGCAGCGACTCCCCCCTCGGGACAAACAGCTCGAGGACACGCACGGTCTTGCTAAAAGAACGGGGGGGGGGGGGGAAACAAACGCGTGCGCTGAGCGCGGCACTCGCAGACCCGACCTTCGGGTCCAAAAGAAAACTCTCTAAAGCGGACCAGGCGGGCCAAAGAGGTCCCTTCTTTGCGCCACGCTTCTTTCCTCGCACAGACGTCGGCCGCCTCTGCCCGCTCTCACGGTATCCCCTACCGGCAAGGACACGGCGAAACGTTTCGGAAACGACGGCGTTTCCCAGAAGCGTTTCCGCCGCCTTGGGAAAACGGCCGAAGGAGAGGCTCACGCGGGGCGCGTAGCTAGAAAGAACGCTCCGCACAAAGGCCTAAAATGACCAGCCCGGAGCAGGGATCCCGGGCTCTCCGGGAGCGCAGGAGTTCTCACGTCCTTACTGAGCAGAGACCGCTGCCCGTGAAACACGAGACGCCGCAGCGACGCCGATCGTTGGAGGGAAGCCTGCAATAAGAGCGAAAGAAAAGCAGACGTTGAGGACAAAGACCAAGTTACGAGCCCCTCGCGATTCAGACACGCTTCTAGATTTACCGCCTATTTCAAGGCGCGCCTTCGGCAATTCCGTCCAATTGATTTTCCCCGAAGCCCGAGACGCGGACGAAACGCCTCTCAAAGGAAGGTACGGCATAACCGCTCTGGCCTATAAACTACCGGTTTCGACGCAGGAAAAGCACAGGGAAAGCACTAGCGTTCCCCCCAAGAAACCACGTCCAAGCGGACCGATGAAGTAGGCCCCAAGTCTGAAAGCGGACCTAAAGGAGCCCGTTTGGCGGTCGCGAGCTGGAATACACCGTTCTCCTTCTCACTAACAACCTCCCGTAGAGACCGGCAGCTGTACAGCGCCTTCTACGCTACACGGAGGAGTCGGATAGCGGGCAGATGCCGCGTCCCGAATGCGCAACTAGAGATTGGAACGCACGGACGTAAACAAACGCCCGTGACGTAGCGGAGGTCTAGCGTATTCACGTTTACCGTGCGTCAGTTCTCCTCTGCGGACAGGCCGTTCCATCTTCTTTACTCGTTAGCTGACAGACGCCCTAGGAGAAAGCAAAGAAAGGAAGAAATTCAAAAGGAAATGAAACAGATCGGAGGGAGCCTCAAAGGCTTTGATCCATCCCCCCAGGCAGCCGAACCACCTTCGCAAAGGCACACCTCAAAAGACACGTCCTTCCGGGATCGCTGCACAGCCCAGCCAGAAAAGAGGAACAGAAACAAACAGAACGAGAAGGCTGCAGAGGGGGACGGAGGGCCGGAAAGGAGCCTGCTGTCCAGCGATGGTATTTTACCGCTCCTTGCGCGTTAGCAGCCCCTTTCAGATGCTTAAGCCCAAATTCTCTCAGCCCTTAACAGCTTCAGTACCCGCGGCACCTAGTTTTTCCACGCTCTCCAGTCTTCCTCGCTCTTTCCCGTCTCGGGCGAAAAGCCTCCCAGACCCCGTCTGCACTTACGCGCTTCCTTAAAACAGGATCGCCGAAATCAACCGAACGGGCTGAGCTGCTCCTCTTCCGCTCGCCGGCCCTCGGAACGTCAGCCTGCAAACGAATCGGACCACCGAGGTCACCGGCAGAGTCTCCTTTCGGAGCTCGGCCCCCCCCCCCAAGCTTTAACGACGGTTTCCCAAGCGGGGCAAACGCAGGGCCTCCCTTCGGCCCCGGAACGGTTTTTATCGCGGGCTCCCAAGTCGCCGTTACGACACTAAGCGGCAAAGCAAGGCAAAGACAGCTGGGGTCGCAGCTTACCCACCTAGGCACGAAAATTCTTCTTTGAGGCCTCCCTCGCTGCTTTTGCCAGGTAAACACACCAAAACAAAGCTCCCGACAGGCAGCTGAGGCTTCACATGGACCTCGGGGCCCCGCTAGCAACGGCGACGCCGGAGCCGCCGGGCTACCAGGCGCTATTCCCCCCCCCCTCCCCTCCCCTCCCCTGCCCTGCCGGCCCGCGAACCGCGGCTTATTACTCACGAGTCCGGGAAGGACGCCGCCGACCTTCCCGCGGCCGAAGGCTCCTCGTCAGGAGCGGGCAGAGAACCTTTCCGCCGGCATTCGGAGTCTCCCGGCCGCTCTCGACACCCGATAACTTGCCGAGAAAGGGCTGAGGGCGGGAGCCTGCAGTTCTTCACGGCAGCACACAGTCGTTCCCCGATGTGCCGAACGCCTAGCATTAACACAATTTAGAAATACAAAAATACCACCGCTACAGGGCGCAAAGCCAAGCTGAAATTTCGGCAGCCAAAGCAAACCTCTTCGCGCCCGACAGAACGAGCCACGTGCATCGGCGCCTACAGCTCCTCAAGGCTAGCGAGGCCTCGTGGGCGACGTTCCTCTGGCAGGCTGCGCAGCTGAACTCCCCCGTGTCGCCTAAGAGTCCGTGACGTGACGTATTCAAAGCTCAGCAGAAATTAACAATCCAAAGTTGTTTCTAAGCACAAAAGCGGATCTACTACACGAGAAGGAAGGAGTCCTAATTCCGCAAGGCTTTACCTTTTCTTCGAGCTGCCGTCTTCCTGCTGCCCCACATACCATTGCCAGGCAATTAACCTGGGGTCGCGCTAAATGAGCCTTCCTCTTCGTTTTACAATTCGCACGCTTGCCTCTCCCTCTCTCTCTGGCCACCTGACCGCCGTTCCCCGAAGACGGGAATTTGCCGTCTTGGAGCTCTTAAAGCACGACGCTTCACAGATGCAGAGAGTCACGCGCACGGAAACGGATGGACGCAGCGTCCTTTCCGTAACGCGTACGCACCTTCCGTTAGATGTCGCTCATCTGTTATTCCGATCGCTATTACCGGCGAACCTTCCTCACCGGGAGGAACGGGCTTTCCCTTTCGGGGCGACGGAGACGGCTCTCGCTCGGTTCCCTTTAATTTTATTACTTCGGCTCGCTTACGTTTTTCTGTCTCTTCAGCTTCAGCCGTGGCAACGAATCTAAAAATTAAATATCCTATCTTTCCTTTTCTACGTACGCGTGTACGATAACAAAACAAAATACAAACGACCGAAGCAAAACTAAGGCAGCTACGGTTAACAAGAGGCGCAGGGCAGCAACGGGTCGCTTAGTCCTCAGCGCTGCCTCCGGGAGGGAGGCCGAAAGAACGAACGTTCCGCATCAAGAGTTACCTTGGTTACCCGGGCCAGAACGCCTCCTACTGTCGCAGCTTCTGGGGAGATCGAGGGTCCGCTGCTGCATTTTTGCTTCCTCCTTTCAGCCCGCCCCTTCGGGAGTAAGCGCAAAAAACCGCTCGCTCGTCCGGCTTTGCTCTTTGTCAGCATTTGCTATTGTCGGTTCCGCCTCTGTAACAAAGACAGAAAATTGCATTTCGCTTCCAACAAAACACTTTGATTTACACGCGTTCTTTTTCTCTTTCCCGTGGTTTTTTTTTTTTTTTTTCTTTCCCCCCTTTCTTTCTTTTTCCTTCTTTCCCTCAAAGGAAAGGTCTTAATACACCGCTTTGCATCGTACGTTACGGGGTAAGCCGTTTGGAAACACTACAGGGCCGACGCCGCGCCGCAACCCTGCTCCGGGGCCCGCCTGCCCCCCCGCTCCGCTCCGCCGCGCCGCCTCCGCAGGGGCGAGCGCGTGCCCCGGCCCGCGCTGCCAACGAACTGGCGCCCTAAACGCCGCGCACGCAAAACGCAAAGTCACACCCGCGCTCCCGGCGCGGCGCCGGGTCCCAGCCCGCCCCCCCACTCGCCCCGCACCGCCGCCTCCACGCAGCGACGGCCGCAGCGGGCAGGATGCAGCCCGACGCCCCCCGAACCTATGCGTTCGCCTCACCCGGGGGCCCCACATCCTTCACTCCACGCCACCTCCGCACTCACCCGCCGCCGCCGCCGAGCGAAAACGCCCTCCCTGCTCGCCGCCATCTTGCTTCCCCGCCGCCGCGCATGCGCCGCTCGCCAACGGACTGCGGCGGCAGTGACGCTTGAGCACCGCGCACGTGCCGGCTCGGACAGCGCGGGGGGGGGGAGCGAGGGGAGCGGGAGGGGCGGGGGGGAGCGAGGGGAGCGGGAGGGGAGCAGAGGGAGCCCGAGGGGCGGGGGGGAGCGAGGGGAGCCCGAGGGGCGGGGCGGAGTGCGAGGGGAGCGCGAGAGGCGGGGGGGGAGCGTGAGGGGAGCAGGGGGGCCCGAGGAGCGGGGGGGAGCACGAGGGGAGCCCGAGAAGCGGGGGGGGAGCGCGGGGGCGGGGGGGAGCGCGAGGGGACCAGGGGGAGCGCGAGGGGCGGGGCGGAGCGCGAGGGGAGCAAGGGGAGCCCGAGAGGAGCCTGAGAAGCAGGGGGGAGCCCGAGAAGCGGGGGGGAGCGCGAGGGGAGCAGGGGGAGTGCGAGGGGCGGGGCAGAGCGCGAGGGGAGCAAGGGGAGCCCGAGGAGCGGGGGGGAGCGTGAGAAGAGCCTGAGAAGCAGGGGGGAGCCCGAGAAGCGGGGGGGAGCGCGAGGGGAGCAGGGGGAGCCCGAGGGGCGGGGCGGAGCGCGAGGGGAGCAGGGGGAGCGCGAGGGGAGCAGGGGGAGCGCGAGGGGAGCCCGAGAAGCGGGGGGGAGCGCGAGGGGCGGGGCGGAGCGCGAGGGGAGCAGGGGGAGCCCGAGGAGCGGGGGGGGAGCGCGAGGGGAGCCCGAGAAGCAGGGGGGAGCGCGGGGGTGGGGGGGAGCGCGAGGGGAGCCCGAGAAGCGGGGGGGAGCGCGAGGGGCGGGTGGAGCGGGGAATCCCGAGGGGCGGGGGGGAGCCGGGGAGCCCGAGGGGCGGGGGGGAGCACGAAGGGAGGCGAGACCCGCAATGGCATGCTCGCGCCGCGGCGCTGCAGCCGGGCGGCTCACGCGTGCGAACCGCAGCCCGCCGCGGCAGCCCGGGACTCCCAGCGAGCGCCCCGAGGCTGCCCGAGCCCGTGGCCGCTCCAAGAGCACCGGGAAGGGGCGACGAGCACGCTCCATTCGCTTACCCGTTACCGAAACGGCGGAGAGCAGCAGCAAACATGGCGACCGGCACTGAGCATGTGCGCGCCGGCTGTCTGCGCATGCGCGCCCCCCCCACCGGGTGCAGTACCGCTTTTTGGACACAGGGTGGCAGCAGTGAGCGCGGCGGAACGCTGTGCGCGTGCGCGCCCCCCCCACAGGGTGCAGTACCGATTTTTGGACACAGGGTGGCAGCAGTGAGCATGGCAGAACCCAGTGCGCACGCGCGCCCCCCCACAGGGTGCAGTACCGATTTTTGGACACAGGGTGGCAGCAGTGAGCGCGGCGGAACCCAGTGCGCATGCGCGCCCCCCTTTATCGTGCCGTACCGCTTTTTGGACGCCCCGAGGGCAGCAGGGCGCGCGGCCGCCCCCGGCACGCGCACACCGCTGCAGAGCCCCCCCGCCCGCCCTTTGCAGACATTTCACCACCCTCGCCTCGGCTCATCTGCCCTTATTTACAGCGCCTGCTGCGAGGCGCAGCGTCGCCGCGTGTCGTGCTCGAGCCGCTGCTCCTAGAGGCTTCAGTAACAGCGCTTTCCTTTGAACATCGTTGCAAAATACTCCACAGACAAAAAAGAGTCAGAGGCTGCACTTAAAAAAACAAAACGAAAACAAAAAAACCACCCACCTACTTAACGGGACAATTTGCAAGCGTTCCAAGAAGCAGCCGTTCTTCTTTAGAACTTTCGACCTCTCGCCTTTACTGATCGTTAAACAAAATAAACAGCCCAAAGCAAGCCGCGCTATTTGCTTGACAGACTGCTCGGTTTTTATTATTAAACGGTACGAGATGCTGGCACGCGGCATGTCTTCTTCGGATTCTTGGGCTGACGTTCCTTCGGCCGCACGCACGCGGTCAAAGGCGTCTTTTTCACGTCCCGCCGTCAGGGCCTCCCCAGCAATTCCCGCAGCGACTCCCCCCTCGGGACAAACAGCTCGAGGACACGCACGGTCTTGCTAAAAGAACGGGGGGGGGGGGGGAAACAAACGCGTGCGCTGAGCGCGGCACTCGCAGACCCGACCTTCGGGTCCAAAAGAAAACTCTCTAAAGCGGACCAGGCGGGCCAAAGAGGTCCCTTCTTTGCGCCACGCTTCTTTCCTCGCACAGACGTCGGCCGCCTCTGCCCGCTCTCACGGTATCCCCTACCGGCAAGGACACGGCGAAACGTTTCGGAAACGACGGCGTTTCCCAGAAGCGTTTCCGCCGCCTTGGGAAAACGGCCGAAGGAGAGGCTCACGCGGGGCGCGTAGCTAGAAAGAACGCTCCGCACAAAGGCCTAAAATGACCAGCCCGGAGCAGGGATCCCGGGCTCTCCGGGAGCGCAGGAGTTCTCACGTCCTTACTGAGCAGAGACCGCTGCCCGTGAAACACGAGACGCCGCAGCGACGCCGATCGTTGGAGGGAAGCCTGCAATAAGAGCGAAAGAAAAGCAGACGTTGAGGACAAAGACCAAGTTACGAGCCCCTCGCGATTCAGACACGCTTCTAGATTTACCGCCTATTTCAAGGCGCGCCTTCGGCAATTCCGTCCAATTGATTTTCCCCGAAGCCCGAGACGCGGACGAAACGCCTCTCAAAGGAAGGTACGGCATAACCGCTCTGGCCTATAAACTACCGGTTTCGACGCAGGAAAAGCACAGGGAAAGCACTAGCGTTCCCCCCAAGAAACCACGTCCAAGCGGACCGATGAAGTAGGCCCCAAGTCTGAAAGCGGACCTAAAGGAGCCCGTTTGGCGGTCGCGAGCTGGAATACACCGTTCTCCTTCTCACTAACAACCTCCCGTAGAGACCGGCAGCTGTACAGCGCCTTCTACGCTACACGGAGGAGTCGGATAGCGGGCAGATGCCGCGTCCCGAATGCGCAACTAGAGATTGGAACGCACGGACGTAAACAAACGCCCGTGACGTAGCGGAGGTCTAGCGTATTCACGTTTACCGTGCGTCAGTTCTCCTCTGCGGACAGGCCGTTCCATCTTCTTTACTCGTTAGCTGACAGACGCCCTAGGAGAAAGCAAAGAAAGGAAGAAATTCAAAAGGAAATGAAACAGATCGGAGGGAGCCTCAAAGGCTTTGATCCATCCCCCCAGGCAGCCGAACCACCTTCGCAAAGGCACACCTCAAAAGACACGTCCTTCCGGGATCGCTGCACAGCCCAGCCAGAAAAGAGGAACAGAAACAAACAGAACGAGAAGGCTGCAGAGGGGGACGGAGGGCCGGAAAGGAGCCTGCTGTCCAGCGATGGTATTTTACCGCTCCTTGCGCGTTAGCAGCCCCTTTCAGATGCTTAAGCCCAAATTCTCTCAGCCCTTAACAGCTTCAGTACCCGCGGCACCTAGTTTTTCCACGCTCTCCAGTCTTCCTCGCTCTTTCCCGTCTCGGGCGAAAAGCCTCCCAGACCCCGTCTGCACTTACGCGCTTCCTTAAAACAGGATCGCCGAAATCAACCGAACGGGCTGAGCTGCTCCTCTTCCGCTCGCCGGCCCTCGGAACGTCAGCCTGCAAACGAATCGGACCACCGAGGTCACCGGCAGAGTCTCCTTTCGGAGCTCGGCCCCCCCCCCCAAGCTTTAACGACGGTTTCCCAAGCGGGGCAAACGCAGGGCCTCCCTTCGGCCCCGGAACGGTTTTTATCGCGGGCTCCCAAGTCGCCGTTACGACACTAAGCGGCAAAGCAAGGCAAAGACAGCTGGGGTCGCAGCTTACCCACCTAGGCACGAAAATTCTTCTTTGAGGCCTCCCTCGCTGCTTTTGCCAGGTAAACACACCAAAACAAAGCTCCCGACAGGCAGCTGAGGCTTCACATGGACCTCGGGGCCCCGCTAGCAACGGCGACGCCGGAGCCGCCGGGCTACCAGGCGCTATTCCCCCCCCCCCTCCCCTCCCCTCCCCTGCCCTGCCGGCCCGCGAACCGCGGCTTATTACTCACGAGTCCGGGAAGGACGCCGCCGACCTTCCCGCGGCCGAAGGCTCCTCGTCAGGAGCGGGCAGAGAACCTTTCCGCCGGCATTCGGAGTCTCCCGGCCGCTCTCGACACCCGATAACTTGCCGAGAAAGGGCTGAGGGCGGGAGCCTGCAGTTCTTCACGGCAGCACACAGTCGTTCCCCGATGTGCCGAACGCCTAGCATTAACACAATTTAGAAATACAAAAATACCACCGCTACAGGGCGCAAAGCCAAGCTGAAATTTCGGCAGCCAAAGCAAACCTCTTCGCGCCCGACAGAACGAGCCACGTGCATCGGCGCCTACAGCTCCTCAAGGCTAGCGAGGCCTCGTGGGCGACGTTCCTCTGGCAGGCTGCGCAGCTGAACTCCCCCGTGTCGCCTAAGAGTCCGTGACGTGACGTATTCAAAGCTCAGCAGAAATTAACAATCCAAAGTTGTTTCTAAGCACAAAAGCGGATCTACTACACGAGAAGGAAGGAGTCCTAATTCCGCAAGGCTTTACCTTTTCTTCGAGCTGCCGTCTTCCTGCTGCCCCACATACCATTGCCAGGCAATTAACCTGGGGTCGCGCTAAATGAGCCTTCCTCTTCGTTTTACAATTCGCACGCTTGCCTCTCCCTCTCTCTCTGGCCACCTGACCGCCGTTCCCCGAAGACGGGAATTTGCCGTCTTGGAGCTCTTAAAGCACGACGCTTCACAGATGCAGAGAGTCACGCGCACGGAAACGGATGGACGCAGCGTCCTTTCCGTAACGCGTACGCACCTTCCGTTAGATGTCGCTCATCTGTTATTCCGATCGCTATTACCGGCGAACCTTCCTCACCGGGAGGAACGGGCTTTCCCTTTCGGGGCGACGGAGACGGCTCTCGCTCGGTTCCCTTTAATTTTATTACTTCGGCTCGCTTACGTTTCTCTGTCTCTTCAGCTTCAGCCGTGGCAACGAATCTAAAAATTAAATATCCTATCTTTCCTTTTCTACGTACGCGTGTACGATAACAAAACAAAATACAAACGACCGAAGCAAAACTAAGGCAGCTACGGTTAACAAGAGGCGCAGGGCAGCAACGGGTCGCTTAGTCCTCAGCGCTGCCTCCGGGAGGGAGGCCGAAAGAACGAACGTTCCGCATCAAGAGTTACCTTGGTTACCCGGGCCAGAACGCCTCCTACTGTCGCAGCTTCTGGGGAGATCGAGGGTCCGCTGCTGCATTTTTGCTTCCTCCTTTCAGCCCGCCCCTTCGGGAGTAAGCGCAAAAAACCGCTCGCTCGTCCGGCTTTGCTCTTTGTCAGCATTTGCTATTGTCGGTTCCGCCTCTGTAACAAAGACAGAAAATTGCATTTCGCTTCCAACAAAACACTTCGATTTACACGCGTTCTTTTTCTCTTTCCCGTGGTTTTTTTTTTTTTTTTTCTTTCCCCCCTTTCTTTCTTTTTCCTTCTTTCCCTCAAAGGAAAGGTCTTAATACACCGCTTTGCATCGTACGTTACGGGGTAAGCCGTTTGGAAACACTACAGGGCCGACGCCGCGCCGCAACCCTGCTCCGGGGCCCGCCTGCCCCCCCGCTCCGCTCCGCCGCGCCGCCTCCGCAGGGGCGAGCGCGTGCCCCGGCCCGCGCTGCCAACGAACTGGCGCCCTAAACGCCGCGCACGCAAAACGCAAAGTCACACCCGCGCTCCCGGCGCGGCGCCGGGTCCCAGCCCGCCCCCCCACTCGCCCCGCACCGCCGCCTCCACGCAGCGACGGCCGCAGCGGGCAGGATGCAGCCCGACGCCCCCCGAACCTATGCGTTCGCCTCACCCGGGGGCCCCACATCCTTCACTCCACGCCACCTCCGCACTCACCCGCCGCCGCCGCCGAGCGAAAACGCCCTCCCTGCTCGCCGCCATCTTGCTTCCCCGCCGCCGCGCATGCGCCGCTCGCCAACGGACTGCGGCGGCAGTGACGCTTGAGCACCGCGCACGTGCCGGCTCGGACAGCGCGGGGGGGGGGGAGCGAGGGGAGCGGGAGGGGCGGGGGGGAGCGAGGGGAGCGGGAGGGGAGCAGAGGGAGCCCGAGGGGCGGGGGGGAGCGAGGGGAGCCCGAGGGGCGGGGCGGAGTGCGAGGGGAGCGCGAGAGGCGGGGGGGGAGCGTGAGGGGAGCAGGGGGGCCCGAGGAGCGGGGGGGAGCACGAGGGGAGCCCGAGAAGCGGGGGGGGAGCGCGGGGGCGGGGGGGAGCGCGAGGGGACCAGGGGGAGCGCGAGGGGCGGGGCGGAGCGCGAGGGGAGCAAGGGGAGCCCGAGAGGAGCCTGAGAAGCAGGGGGGAGCCCGAGAAGCGGGGGGGAGCGCGAGGGGAGCAGGGGGAGTGCGAGGGGCGGGGCAGAGCGCGAGGGGAGCAAGGGGAGCCCGAGGAGCGGGGGGGAGCGTGAGAAGAGCCTGAGAAGCAGGGGGGAGCCCGAGAAGCGGGGGGGAGCGCGAGGGGAGCAGGGGGAGCCCGAGGGGCGGGGCGGAGCGCGAGGGGAGCAGGGGGAGCGCGAGGGGAGCAGGGGGAGCGCGAGGGGAGCCCGAGAAGCGGGGGGGAGCGCGAGGGGCGGGGCGGAGCGCGAGGGGAGCAGGGGGAGCCCGAGGAGCGGGGGGGGAGCGCGAGGGGAGCCCGAGAAGCAGGGGGGAGCGCGGGGGTGGGGGGGAGCGCGAGGGGAGCCCGAGAAGCGGGGGGGAGCGCGAGGGGCGGGTGGAGCGGGGAATCCCGAGGGGCGGGGGGGAGCCGGGGAGCCCGAGGGGCGGGGGGGAGCACGAAGGGAGGCGAGACCCGCAATGGCATGCTCGCGCCGCGGCGCTGCAGCCGGGCGGCTCACGCGTGCGAACCGCAGCCCGCCGCGGCAGCCCGGGACTCCCAGCGAGCGCCCCGAGGCTGCCCGAGCCCGTGGCCGCTCCAAGAGCACCGGGAAGGGGCGACGAGCACGCTCCATTCGCTTACCCGTTACCGAAACGGCGGAGAGCAGCAGCAAACATGGCGACCGGCACTGAGCATGTGCGCGCCGGCTGTCTGCGCATGCGCGCCCCCCCCACCGGGTGCAGTACCGCTTTTTGGACACAGGGTGGCAGCAGTGAGCGCGGCGGAACGCTGTGCGCGTGCGCGCCCCCCCCCACAGGGTGCAGTACCGATTTTTGGACACAGGGTGGCAGCAGTGAGCATGGCAGAACCCAGTGCGCACGCGCGCCCCCCCACAGGGTGCAGTACCGATTTTTGGACACAGGGTGGCAGCAGTGAGCGCGGCGGAACCCAGTGCGCATGCGCGCCCCCCTTTATCGTGCCGTACCGCTTTTTGGACGCCCCGAGGGCAGCAGGGCGCGCGGCCGCCCCCGGCACGCGCACACCGCTGCAGAGCCCCCCCGCCCGCCCTTTGCAGACATTTCACCACCCTCGCCTCGGCTCATCTGCCCTTATTTACAGCGCCTGCTGCGAGGCGCAGCGTCGCCGCGTGTCGTGCTCGAGCCGCTGCTCCTAGAGGCTTCAGTAACAGCGCTTTCCTTTGAACATCGTTGCAAAATACTCCACAGACAAAAAAGAGTCAGAGGCTGCACTTAAAAAAACAAAACGAAAACAAAAAAACCACCCACCTACTTAACGGGACAATTTGCAAGCGTTCCAAGAAGCAGCCGTTCTTCTTTAGAACTTTCGACCTCTCGCCTTTACTGATCGTTAAACAAAATAAACAGCCCAAAGCAAGCCGCGCTATTTGCTTGACAGACTGCTCGGTTTTTATTATTAAACGGTACGAGATGCTGGCACGCGGCATGTCTTCTTCGGATTCTTGGGCTGACGTTCCTTCGGCCGCACGCACGCGGTCAAAGGCGTCTTTTTCACGTCCCGCCGTCAGGGCCTCCCCAGCAATTCCCGCAGCGACTCCCCCCTCGGGACAAACAGCTCGAGGACACGCACGGTCTTGCTAAAAGAACGGGGGGGGGGGGGGGGAAACAAACGCGTGCGCTGAGCGCGGCACTCGCAGACCCGACCTTCGGGTCCAAAAGAAAACTCTCTAAAGCGGACCAGGCGGGCCAAAGAGGTCCCTTCTTTGCGCCACGCTTCTTTCCTCGCACAGACGTCGGCCGCCTCTGCCCGCTCTCACGGTATCCCCTACCGGCAAGGACACGGCGAAACGTTTCGGAAACGACGGCGTTTCCCAGAAGCGTTTCCGCCGCCTTGGGAAAACGGCCGAAGGAGAGGCTCACGCGGGGCGCGTAGCTAGAAAGAACGCTCCGCACAAAGGCCTAAAATGACCAGCCCGGAGCAGGGATCCCGGGCTCTCCGGGAGCGCAGGAGTTCTCACGTCCTTACTGAGCAGAGACCGCTGCCCGTGAAACACGAGACGCCGCAGCGACGCCGATCGTTGGAGGGAAGCCTGCAATAAGAGCGAAAGAAAAGCAGACGTTGAGGACAAAGACCAAGTTACGAGCCCCTCGCGATTCAGACACGCTTCTAGATTTACCGCCTATTTCAAGGCGCGCCTTCGGCAATTCCGTCCAATTGATTTTCCCCGAAGCCCGAGACGCGGACGAAACGCCTCTCAAAGGAAGGTACGGCATAACCGCTCTGGCCTATAAACTACCGGTTTCGACGCAGGAAAAGCACAGGGAAAGCACTAGCGTTCCCCCCAAGAAACCACGTCCAAGCGGACCGATGAAGTAGGCCCCAAGTCTGAAAGCGGACCTAAAGGAGCCCGTTTGGCGGTCGCGAGCTGGAATACACCGTTCTCCTTCTCACTAACAACCTCCCGTAGAGACCGGCAGCTGTACAGCGCCTTCTACGCTACACGGAGGAGTCGGATAGCGGGCAGATGCCGCGTCCCGAATGCGCAACTAGAGATTGGAACGCACGGACGTAAACAAACGCCCGTGACGTAGCGGAGGTCTAGCGTATTCACGTTTACCGTGCGTCAGTTCTCCTCTGCGGACAGGCCGTTCCATCTTCTTTACTCGTTAGCTGACAGACGCCCTAGGAGAAAGCAAAGAAAGGAAGAAATTCAAAAGGAAATGAAACAGATCGGAGGGAGCCTCAAAGGCTTTGATCCATCCCCCCAGGCAGCCGAACCACCTTCGCAAAGGCACACCTCAAAAGACACGTCCTTCCGGGATCGCTGCACAGCCCAGCCAGAAAAGAGGAACAGAAACAAACAGAACGAGAAGGCTGCAGAGGGGGACGGAGGGCCGGAAAGGAGCCTGCTGTCCAGCGATGGTATTTTACCGCTCCTTGCGCGTTAGCAGCCCCTTTCAGATGCTTAAGCCCAAATTCTCTCAGCCCTTAACAGCTTCAGTACCCGCGGCACCTAGTTTTTCCACGCTCTCCAGTCTTCCTCGCTCTTTCCCGTCTCGGGCGAAAAGCCTCCCAGACCCCGTCTGCACTTACGCGCTTCCTTAAAACAGGATCGCCGAAATCAACCGAACGGGCTGAGCTGCTCCTCTTCCGCTCGCCGGCCCTCGGAACGTCAGCCTGCAAACGAATCGGACCACCGAGGTCACCGGCAGAGTCTCCTTTCGGAGCTCGGCCCCCCCCCCCAAGCTTTAACGACGGTTTCCCAAGCGGGGCAAACGCAGGGCCTCCCTTCGGCCCCGGAACGGTTTTTATCGCGGGCTCCCAAGTCGCCGTTACGACACTAAGCGGCAAAGCAAGGCAAAGACAGCTGGGGTCGCAGCTTACCCACCTAGGCACGAAAATTCTTCTTTGAGGCCTCCCTCGCTGCTTTTGCCAGGTAAACACACCAAAACAAAGCTCCCGACAGGCAGCTGAGGCTTCACATGGACCTCGGGGCCCCGCTAGCAACGGCGACGCCGGAGCCGCCGGGCTACCAGGCGCTATTCCCCCCCCCCTCCCCTCCCCTCCCCTGCCCTGCCGGCCCGCGAACCGCGGCTTATTACTCACGAGTCCGGGAAGGACGCCGCCGACCTTCCCGCGGCCGAAGGCTCCTCGTCAGGAGCGGGCAGAGAACCTTTCCGCCGGCATTCGGAGTCTCCCGGCCGCTCTCGACACCCGATAACTTGCCGAGAAAGGGCTGAGGGCGGGAGCCTGCAGTTCTTCACGGCAGCACACAGTCGTTCCCCGATGTGCCGAACGCCTAGCATTAACACAATTTAGAAATACAAAAATACCACCGCTACAGGGCGCAAAGCCAAGCTGAAATTTCGGCAGCCAAAGCAAACCTCTTCGCGCCCGACAGAACGAGCCACGTGCATCGGCGCCTACAGCTCCTCAAGGCTAGCGAGGCCTCGTGGGCGACGTTCCTCTGGCAGGCTGCGCAGCTGAACTCCCCCGTGTCGCCTAAGAGTCCGTGACGTGACGTATTCAAAGCTCAGCAGAAATTAACAATCCAAAGTTGTTTCTAAGCACAAAAGCGGATCTACTACACGAGAAGGAAGGAGTCCTAATTCCGCAAGGCTTTACCTTTTCTTCGAGCTGCCGTCTTCCTGCTGCCCCACATACCATTGCCAGGCAATTAACCTGGGGTCGCGCTAAATGAGCCTTCCTCTTCGTTTTACAATTCGCACGCTTGCCTCTCCCTCTCTCTCTGGCCACCTGACCGCCGTTCCCCGAAGACGGGAATTTGCCGTCTTGGAGCTCTTAAAGCACGACGCTTCACAGATGCAGAGAGTCACGCGCACGGAAACGGATGGACGCAGCGTCCTTTCCGTAACGCGTACGCACCTTCCGTTAGATGTCGCTCATCTGTTATTCCGATCGCTATTACCGGCGAACCTTCCTCACCGGGAGGAACGGGCTTTCCCTTTCGGGGCGACGGAGACGGCTCTCGCTCGGTTCCCTTTAATTTTATTACTTCGGCTCGCTTACGTTTTTCTGTCTCTTCAGCTTCAGCCGTGGCAACGAATCTAAAAATTAAATATCCTATCTTTCCTTTTCTACGTACGCGTGTACGATAACAAAACAAAATACAAACGACCGAAGCAAAACTAAGGCAGCTACGGTTAACAAGAGGCGCAGGGCAGCAACGGGTCGCTTAGTCCTCAGCGCTGCCTCCGGGAGGGAGGCCGAAAGAACGAACGTTCCGCATCAAGAGTTACCTTGGTTACCCGGGCCAGAACGCCTCCTACTGTCGCAGCTTCTGGGGAGATCGAGGGTCCGCTGCTGCATTTTTGCTTCCTCCTTTCAGCCCGCCCCTTCGGGAGTAAGCGCAAAAAACCGCTCGCTCGTCCGGCTTTGCTCTTTGTCAGCATTTGCTATTGTCGGTTCCGCCTCTGTAACAAAGACAGAAAATTGCATTTCGCTTCCAACAAAACACTTCGATTTACACGCGTTCTTTTTCTCTTTCCCGTGGTTTTTTTTTTTTTTTTTCTTTCCCCCCTTTCTTTCTTTTTCCTTCTTTCCCTCAAAGGAAAGGTCTTAATACACCGCTTTGCATCGTACGTTACGGGGTAAGCCGTTTGGAAACACTACAGGGCCGACGCCGCGCCGCAACCCTGCTCCGGGGCCCGCCTGCCCCCCCGCTCCGCTCCGCCGCGCCGCCTCCGCAGGGGCGAGCGCGTGCCCCGGCCCGCGCTGCCAACGAACTGGCGCCCTAAACGCCGCGCACGCAAAACGCAAAGTCACACCCGCGCTCCCGGCGCGGCGCCGGGTCCCAGCCCGCCCCCCCACTCGCCCCGCACCGCCGCCTCCACGCAGCGACGGCCGCAGCGGGCAGGATGCAGCCCGACGCCCCCCGAACCTATGCGTTCGCCTCACCCGGGGGCCCCACATCCTTCACTCCACGCCACCTCCGCACTCACCCGCCGCCGCCGCCGAGCGAAAACGCCCTCCCTGCTCGCCGCCATCTTGCTTCCCCGCCGCCGCGCATGCGCCGCTCGCCAACGGACTGCGGCGGCAGTGACGCTTGAGCACCGCGCACGTGCCGGCTCGGACAGCGCGGGGGGGGGGAGCGAGGGGAGCGGGAGGGGCGGGGGGGAGCGAGGGGAGCGGGAGGGGAGCAGAGGGAGCCCGAGGGGCGGGGGGGAGCGAGGGGAGCCCGAGGGGCGGGGCGGAGTGCGAGGGGAGCGCGAGAGGCGGGGGGGGAGCGTGAGGGGAGCAGGGGGGCCCGAGGAGCGGGGGGGAGCACGAGGGGAGCCCGAGAAGCGGGGGGGGAGCGCGGGGGCGGGGGGGAGCGCGAGGGGACCAGGGGGAGCGCGAGGGGCGGGGCGGAGCGCGAGGGGAGCAAGGGGAGCCCGAGAGGAGCCTGAGAAGCAGGGGGGAGCCCGAGAAGCGGGGGGGAGCGCGAGGGGAGCAGGGGGAGTGCGAGGGGCGGGGCAGAGCGCGAGGGGAGCAAGGGGAGCCCGAGGAGCGGGGGGGAGCGTGAGAAGAGCCTGAGAAGCAGGGGGGAGCCCGAGAAGCGGGGGGGAGCGCGAGGGGAGCCCGAGAAGCGGGGGGGAGCGCGAGGGGAGCAGGGGGAGCCCGAGGGGCGGGGCGGAGCGCGAGGGGAGCAGGGGGAGCGCGAGGGGAGCAGGGGGAGCGCGAGGGGAGCAGGGGGAGCGGGGGGGAGCGCGAGGGGAGCAGGGGGAGCCCGAGGAGCGGGGGGGGAGCGCGAGGGGAGCCCGAGAAGCAGGGGGGAGCGCGGGGGTGGGGGGGAGCGCGAGGGGAGCCCGAGAAGCGGGGGGGAGCGCGAGGGGCGGGTGGAGCGGGGAATCCCGAGGGGCGGGGGGGAGCCGGGGAGCCCGAGGGGCGGGGGGGAGCACGAAGGGAGGCGAGACCCGCAATGGCATGCTCGCGCCGCGGCGCTGCAGCCGGGCGGCTCACGCGTGCGAACCGCAGCCCGCCGCGGCAGCCCGGGACTCCCAGCGAGCGCCCCGAGGCTGCCCGAGCCCGTGGCCGCTCCAAGAGCACCGGGAAGGGGCGACGAGCACGCTCCATTCGCTTACCCGTTACCGAAACGGCGGAGAGCAGCAGCAAACATGGCGACCGGCACTGAGCATGTGCGCGCCGGCTGTCTGCGCATGCGCGCCCCCCACCGGGTGCAGTACCGCTTTTTGGACACAGGGTGGCAGCAGTGAGCGCGGCGGAACGCTGTGCGCGTGCGCGCCCCCCCCACAGGGTGCAGTACCGATTTTTGGACACAGGGTGGCAGCAGTGAGCACGGAGGAACCCAGTGCGCACGCGCGCCCCCCCCACCGGGTGCAGTACCGCTTTTTGGACACAGGGTGGCAGCAGTGAGCGCGGCGGAACGCTGTGCGCGTGCGCGCCCCCCCCACCGGGTGCAGTACCGCTTTTTGGACACAGGGTGGCAGCAGTGAGCACGGCGGAACCCAGTGCGCACACGAGCCCCCCCACAGGGTGCAGTACCGATTTTTGGACACAGGGTGGCAGCAGTGAGCACGGCGGAACCCAGTGCGCATGCGCGCCCCCCTTTATCGTGCCGTACCGCTTTTTGGACGCCCCGAGGGCAGCAGGGCGCGCGGCCGCCCCCGGCACGCGCACACCGCTGCAGAGCCCCCCCGCCCGCCCTTTGCAGACATTTCACCACCCTCGCCTCGGCTCATCTGCCCTTATTTACAGCGCCTGCTGCGAGGCGCAGCGTCGCCGCGTGTCGTGCTCGAGCCGCTGCTCCTAGAGGCTTCAGTAACAGCGCTTTCCTTTGAACATCGTTGCAAAATACTCCACAGACAAAAAAGAGTCAGAGGCTGCACTTAAAAAAACAAAACGAAAACAAAAAAACCACCCACCTACTTAACGGGACAATTTGCAAGCGTTCCAAGAAGCAGCCGTTCTTCTTTAGAACTTTCGACCTCTCGCCTTTACTGATCGTTAAACAAAATAAACAGCCCAAAGCAAGCCGCGCTATTTGCTTGACAGACTGCTCGGTTTTTATTATTAAACGGTACGAGATGCTGGCACGCGGCATGTCTTCTTCGGATTCTTGGGCTGACGTTCCTTCGGCCGCACGCACGCGGTCAAAGGCGTCTTTTTCACGTCCCGCCGTCAGGGCCTCCCCAGCAATTCCCGCAGCGACTCCCCCCTCGGGACAAACAGCTCGAGGACACGCACGGTCTTGCTAAAAGAACGGGGGGGGGGGGGGAACAAACGCGTGCGCTGAGCGCGGCACTCGCAGACCCGATCTTCGGGTCCAAAAGAAAACTCTCTAAAGCGGACCAGGCGGGCCAAAGAGGTCCCTTCTTTGCGCCACGCTTCTTTCCTCGCACAGACGTCGGCCGCCTCTGCCCGCTCTCACGGTATCCCCTACCGGCAAGGACACGGCGAAACGTTTCGGAAACGACGGCGTTTCCCAGAAGCGTTTCCGCCGCCTTGGGAAAACGGCCGAAGGAGAGGCTCACGCGGGGCGCGTAGCTAGAAAGAACGCTCCGCACAAAGGCCTAAAATGACCAGCCCGGAGCAGGGATCCCGGGCTCTCCGGGAGCGCAGGAGTTCTCACGTCCTTACTGAGCAGAGACCGCTGCCCGTGAAACACGAGACGCCGCAGCGACGCCGATCGTTGGAGGGAAGCCTGCAATAAGAGCGAAAGAAAAGCAGACGTTGAGGACAAAGACCAAGTTACGAGCCCCTCGCGATTCAGACACGCTTCTAGATTTACCGCCTATTTCAAGGCGCGCCTTCGGCAATTCCGTCCAATTGATTTTCCCCGAAGCCCGAGACGCGGACGAAACGCCTCTCAAAGGAAGGTACGGCATAACCGCTCTGGCCTATAAACTACCGGTTTCGACGCAGGAAAAGCACAGGGAAAGCACTAGCGTTCCCCCCAAGAAACCACGTCCAAGCGGACCGATGAAGTAGGCCCCAAGTCTGAAAGCGGACCTAAAGGAGCCCGTTTGGCGGTCGCGAGCTGGAATACACCGTTCTCCTTCTCACTAACAACCTCCCGTAGAGACCGGCAGCTGTACAGCGCCTTCTACGCTACACGGAGGAGTCGGATAGCGGGCAGATGCCGCGTCCCGAATGCGCAACTAGAGATTGGAACGCACGGACGTAAACAAACGCCCGTGACGTAGCGGAGGTCTAGCGTATTCACGTTTACCGTGCGTCAGTTCTCCTCTGCGGACAGGCCGTTCCATCTTCTTTACTCGTTAGCTGACAGACGCCCTAGGAGAAAGCAAAGAAAGGAAGAAATTCAAAAGGAAATGAAACAGATCGGAGGGAGCCTCAAAGGCTTTGATCCATCCCCCCAGGCAGCCGAACCACCTTCGCAAAGGCACACCTCAAAAGACACGTCCTTCCGGGATCGCTGCACAGCCCAGCCAGAAAAGAGGAACAGAAACAAACAGAACGAGAAGGCTGCAGAGGGGGACGGAGGGCCGGAAAGGAGCCTGCTGTCCAGCGATGGTATTTTACCGCTCCTTGCGCGTTAGCAGCCCCTTTCAGATGCTTAAGCCCAAATTCTCTCAGCCCTTAACAGCTTCAGTACCCGCGGCACCTAGTTTTTCCACGCTCTCCAGTCTTCCTCGCTCTTTCCCGTCTCGGGCGAAAAGCCTCCCAGACCCCGTCTGCACTTACGCGCTTCCTTAAAACAGGATCGCCGAAATCAACCGAACGGGCTGAGCTGCTCCTCTTCCGCTCGCCGGCCCTCGGAACGTCAGCCTGCAAACGAATCGGACCACCGAGGTCACCGGCAGAGTCTCCTTTCGGAGCTCGGCCCCCCCCCCCAAGCTTTAACGACGGTTTCCCAAGCGGGGCAAACGCAGGGCCTCCCTTCGGCCCCGGAACGGTTTTTATCGCGGGCTCCCAAGTCGCCGTTACGACACTAAGCGGCAAAGCAAGGCAAAGACAGCTGGGGTCGCAGCTTACCCACCTAGGCACGAAAATTCTTCTTTGAGGCCTCCCTCGCTGCTTTTGCCAGGTAAACACACCAAAACAAAGCTCCCGACAGGCAGCTGAGGCTTCACATGGACCTCGGGGCCCCGCTAGCAACGGCGACGCCGGAGCCGCCGGGCTACCAGGCGCTATTCCCCCCCCCCCTCCCCTCCCCTCCCCTGCCCTGCCGGCCCGCGAACCGCGGCTTATTACTCACGAGTCCGGGAAGGACGCCGCCGACCTTCCCGCGGCCGAAGGCTCCTCGTCAGGAGCGGGCAGAGAACCTTTCCGCCGGCATTCGGAGTCTCCCGGCCGCTCTCGACACCCGATAACTTGCCGAGAAAGGGCTGAGGGCGGGAGCCTGCAGTTCTTCACGGCAGCACACAGTCGTTCCCCGATGTGCCGAACGCCTAGCATTAACACAATTTAGAAATACAAAAATACCACCGCTACAGGGCGCAAAGCCAAGCTGAAATTTCGGCAGCCAAAGCAAACCTCTTCGCGCCCGACAGAACGAGCCACGTGCATCGGCGCCTACAGCTCCTCAAGGCTAGCGAGGCCTCGTGGGCGACGTTCCTCTGGCAGGCTGCGCAGCTGAACTCCCCCGTGTCGCCTAAGAGTCCGTGACGTGACGTATTCAAAGCTCAGCAGAAATTAACAATCCAAAGTTGTTTCTAAGCACAAAAGCGGATCTACTACACGAGAAGGAAGGAGTCCTAATTCCGCAAGGCTTTACCTTTTCTTCTAGCTGCCGTCTTCCTGCTGCCCCAAAGACCATTGCCAGGCAATTAACCTGGGGTCGCGCTAAATGAGCCTTCCTCTTCGTTTTACAATTCGCACGCTTGCCTCTCCCTCTCTCTCTGGCCACCTGACCGCCGTTCCCCGAAGACGGGAATTTGCCGTCTTGGAGCTCTTAAAGCACGACGCTTCACAGATGCAGAGAGTCACGCGCACGGAAACGGATGGACGCAGCGTCCTTTCCGTAACGCGTACGCACCTTCCGTTAGATGTCGCTCATCTGTTATTCCGATCGCTATTACCGGCGAACCTTCCTCACCGGGAGGAACGGGCTTTCCCTTTCGGGGCGACGGAGACGGCTCTCGCTCGGTTCCCTTTAATTTTATTACTTCGGCTCGCTTACGTTTCTCTGTCTCTTCAGCTTCAGCCGTGGCAACGAATCTAAAAATTAAATATCCTATCTTTCCTTTTCTACGTACGCGTGTACGATAACAAAACAAAATACAAACGACCGAAGCAAAACTAAGGCAGCTACGGTTAACAAGAGGCGCAGGGCAGCAACGGGTCGCTTAGTCCTCAGCGCTGCCTCCGGGAGGGAGGCCGAAAGAACGAACGTTCCGCATCAAGAGTTACCTTGGTTACCCGGGCCAGAACGCCTCCTACTGTCGCAGCTTCTGGGGAGATCGAGGGTCCGCTGCTGCATTTTTGCTTCCTCCTTTCAGCCCGCCCCTTCGGGAGTAAACGCAAAAAACCGCTCGCTCGTCCGGCTTTGCTCTTTGTCAGCATTTGCTATTGTCGGTTCCGCCTCTGTAACAAAGACAGAAAATTGCATTTCGCTTCCAACAAAACACTTCGATTTACACGCGTTCTTTTTCTCTTTCCCGTGGTTTTTTTTTTTTTCTTTCCCCCCTTTCTTTCTTTTTCCTTCTTTCCCTCAAAGGAAAGGTCTTAATACACCGCTTTGCATCGTACGTTACGGGGTAAGCCGTTTGGAAACACTACAGGGCCGACGCCGCGCCGCAACCCTGCTCCGGGGCCCGCCTGCCCCCCCGCTCCGCTCCGCCGCGCCGCCTCCGCAGGGGCGAGCGCGTGCCCCGGCCCGCGCTGCCAACGAACTGGCGCCCTAAACGCCGCGCACGCAAAACGCAAAGTCACACCCGCGCTCCCGGCGCGGCGCCGGGTCCCAGCCCGCCCCCCCACTCGCCCCGCACCGCCGCCTCCACGCAGCGACGGCCGCAGCGGGCAGGATGCAGCCCGACGCCCCCCGAACCTATGCGTTCGCCTCACCCGGGGGCCCCACATCCTTCACTCCACGCCACCTCCGCACTCACCCGCCGCCGCCGCCGCCGAGCGAAAACGCCCTCCCTGCTCGCCGCCATCTTGCTTCCCCGCCGCCGCGCATGCGCCGCTCGCCAACGGACTGCGGCGGCAGTGACGCTTGAGCACCGCGCACGTGCCGGCTCGGACAGCGCGGGGGGGGGGAGCGAGGGGAGCGGGAGGGGCGGGGGGGAGCGAGGGGAGCGGGAGGGGAGCAGAGGGAGCCCGAGGGGCGGGGGGGAGCGAGGGGAGCCCGAGGGGCGGGGCGGAGTGCGAGGGGAGCGCGAGAGGCGGGGGGGGAGCGTGAGGGGAGCAGGGGGGCCCGAGGAGCGGGGGGGAGCACGAGGGGAGCCCGAGAAGCGGGGGGGGAGCGCGGGGGCGGGGGGGAGCGCGAGGGGACCAGGGGGAGCGCGAGGGGCGGGGCGGAGCGCGAGGGGAGCAAGGGGAGCCCGAGAGGAGCCTGAGAAGCAGGGGGGAGCCCGAGAAGCGGGGGGGAGCGCGAGGGGAGCAGGGGGAGTGCGAGGGGCGGGGCAGAGCGCGAGGGGAGCAAGGGGAGCCCGAGGAGCGGGGGGGAGCGTGAGAAGAGCCTGAGAAGCAGGGGGGAGCCCGAGAAGCGGGGGGGAGCGCGAGGGGAGCCCGAGAAGCGGGGGGGAGCGCGAGGGGAGCAGGGGGAGCCCGAGGGGCGGGGCGGAGCGCGAGGGGAGCAGGGGGAGCGCGAGGGGAGCAGGGGGAGCCCGAGGGGAGCCCGAGAAGCGGGGGGGAGCGCGAGGGGCGGGGCGGAGCGCGAGGGGAGCAGGGGGAGCCCGAGGAGCGGGGGGGGAGCGCGAGGGGAGCCCGAGAAGCAGGGGGGAGCGCGGGGGTGGGGGGGAGCGCGAGGGGAGCCCGAGAAGCGGGGGGGAGCGCGAGGGGCGGGTGGAGCGGGGAATCCCGAGGGGCGGGGGGGAGCCGGGGAGCCCGAGGGGCGGGGGGGAGCACGAAGGGAGGCGAGACCCGCAATGGCATGCTCGCGCCGCGGCGCTGCAGCCGGGCGGCTCACGCGTGCGAACCGCAGCCCGCCGCGGCAGCCCGGGACTCCCAGCGAGCGCCCCGAGGCTGCCCGAGCCCGTGGCCGCTCCAAGAGCACCGGGAAGGGGCGACGAGCACGCTCCATTCGCTTACCCGTTACCGAAACGGCGGAGAGCAGCAGCAAACATGGCGACCGGCACTGAGCATGTGCGCGCCGGCTGTCTGCGCATGCGCGCCCCCCCCACCGGGTGCAGTACCGCTTTTTGGACACAGGGTGGCAGCAGTGAGCGCGGCGGAACGCTGTGCGCGTGCGCGCCCCCCCCACCGGGTGCAGTACCGCTTTTTGGACACAGGGTGGCAGCAGTGAGCACGGCGGAACCCAGTGCGCACACGAGCCCCCCCACAGGGTGCAGTACCGATTTTTGGACACAGGGTGGCAGCAGTGAGCACGGAGGAACCCAGTGCGCACGCGCGCCCCCCCCACCGGGTGCAGTACCGCTTTTTGGACACAGGGTGGCAGCAGTGAGCGCGGCGGAACGCTGTGCGCACGCGCGCCCCCCCCACAGGGTGCAGTACCGATTTTTGGACACAGGGTGGCAGCAGTGAGCACGGCGGAACCCAGTGCGCATGCGCGCCCCCCTTTATCGTGCCGTACCGCTTTTTGGACGCCCCGAGGGCAGCAGGGCGCGCGGCCGCCCCCGGCACGCGCACACCGCTGCAGAGCCCCCCCGCCCGCCCTTTGCAGACATTTCACCACCCTCGCCTCGGCTCATCTGCCCTTATTTACAGCGCCTGCTGCGAGGCGCAGCGTCGCCGCGTGTCGTGCTCGAGCCGCTGCTCCTAGAGGCTTCAGTAACAGCGCTTTCCTTTGAACATCGTTGCAAAATACTCCACAGACAAAAAAGAGTCAGAGGCTGCACTTAAAAAAACAAAACGAAAACAAAAAAACCACCCACCTACTTAACGGGACAATTTGCAAGCGTTCCAAGAAGCAGCCGTTCTTCTTTAGAACTTTCGACCTCTCGCCTTTACTGATCGTTAAACAAAATAAACAGCCCAAAGCAAGCCGCGCTATTTGCTTGACAGACTGCTCGGTTTTTATTATTAAACGGTACGAGATGCTGGCACGCGGCATGTCTTCTTCGGATTCTTGGGCTGACGTTCCTTCGGCCGCACGCACGCGGTCAAAGGCGTCTTTTTCACGTCCCGCCGTCAGGGCCTCCCCAGCAATTCCCGCAGCGACTCCCCCCTCGGGACAAACAGCTCGAGGACACGCACGGTCTTGCTAAAAGAACGGGGGGGGGGGGGGGAACAAACGCGTGCGCTGAGCGCGGCACTCGCAGACCCGATCTTCGGGTCCAAAAGAAAACTCTCTAAAGCGGACCAGGCGGGCCAAAGAGGTCCCTTCTTTGCGCCACGCTTCTTTCCTCGCACAGACGTCGGCCGCCTCTGCCCGCTCTCACGGTATCCCCTACCGGCAAGGACACGGCGAAACGTTTCGGCAACGACGGCGTTTCCCAGAAGCGTTTCCGCCGCCTTGGGAAAACGGCCGAAGGAGAGGCTCACGCGGGGCGCGTAGCTAGAAAGAACGCTCCGCACAAAGGCCTAAAATGACCAGCCCGGAGCAGGGATCCCGGGCTCTCCGGGAGCGCAGGAGTTCTCACGTCCTTACTGAGCAGAGACCGCTGCCCGTG
This sequence comes from Apteryx mantelli, assembly GCF_036417845.1. Taxonomy (NCBI): domain Eukaryota; kingdom Metazoa; phylum Chordata; class Aves; order Apterygiformes; family Apterygidae; genus Apteryx; species Apteryx mantelli. Next base: position 27,425 of record NW_027118756.1, read on the forward strand.
AAACACGAGACGCCGCAGCGACGCCGATCGTTGGAGGGAAGCCTGCAATAAGAGCGAAAGAAAAGCAGACGTTGAGGACAAAGACCAAGTTACGAGCCCCTCGCGATTCAGACACGCTTCTAGATTTACCGCCTATTTCAAGGCGCGCCTTCGGCAATTCCGTCCAATTGATTTTCC
>NW_027118757.1:0-27421 GCF_036417845.1 Apteryx mantelli
TGGGAGGGGGGAGCGAGGGGGAGCCCGAGGGGAGGGGGGAGCGAGGGGGAGCCCGAGGGGAAGGGGGAGCGAGGGGGAGCCCGAGGGGCGGGGGGAGCACAAAGGGAGGCGAGACCCGCAATGGCGCACTCGCGTGCTCGCGGCGCGGCGCTGCAGCCGGGCGGCTCACGCGTGCGAACCGCAGCCCGCCGCGGCAGCCCGGGGCTCCCAGCGAGCGCCCCGTGGCTGCCCGTGCCCGTGGCCGCTCCGTGAGCACCGGGAAGGGGCGACGAGCAGGCGCCATTCGCTTACCCGTTCCCGAAACGGCGGAGAGCAGCAGCAAACATGGCGACCGGCACTGAGCATGTGCTCGCCGCCTGTATGCGCACGCGCGCCCCCCCCACCGGGTGCAGTACCGCTTTTTGGACACCGGGTGGCAGCAGTGAGCGCGGCGGAACGCAGTGCGCACGCGCACCCCCCCTTTTCGTGCAATACCGCTTTTTGGACACCCCGAGGGCGGCAGGGAGCATGGCCGGCCGCCGTGTGCATGCGCCACGGTGCAGTACTGCTTTTTCGACACCCGAGCGACACGTGTCCGGTAAGGACCACACACACACACACACACACACACACACACACGCCCAGCGGGCCACTGCTGCAGGGCGGAGAAGGCACAGGCACCTGGAAGTACAGCTGCTGGCCTGCCCCAGAGCACAACACGAACGGCTGCTGGGAACCCCGCTGACAGAGAACCGCACCTCCCGCCACCTCGGGAGACGCAACACGGTCTCCCAGAAGGCCAGTACGGGAAGACTGCACCTCCCGGCATGCCCTGCAGGCTAAAACGGCTGCCGGGAAAACCCCTGCCAGAAAACTATAGCTCCCAGCGTGCCGTGCAGACTAAAAGGGCCGCCCGGAAGCCCGGTGCCGGAAGACTACCGCTCCCAGCATGCCGTGCAAAAGCAACATGGCTGCCCAGAATCTCAGTGCCGGAAGACTACCGCTCCCAGCATGCCGTGCAAAAGCAACATGGCCGCCCGGAAGCCCGGTGCCGGAAGACTACCGCTCCCAGCATGCCCGGCGCCGGGGTGGCACAGCGCTCCCTCACCCTCCCGCCCTTCGCTCCGTAGCCATCGCGTTTCGGCCCGCCCCTCTGCCCGCCGCCCGCCCGCCCGCCCTCGGCACCCGCACCCCGCCGCAGCGCCCCGCAGAGCCCCCCCGCCTGCCCGCCCGCCCGCCCTTTGCACAGATTTCAGCGCCCTCGCCTCAGCTCACCCGCCCTTATTTACAGCGCCTGCTGCGAGGCGCAGAGTCGCTGCGTGTCGTGCTCGAGCCGCTTCTCCCGGAGGCTTCAGGAACAGCGCTTTCCTTTGAACGGCGTTGCAAAATACTCCACAGACAAAAAAGAGGCAGAGGCTGCACTTAAAAAACAAACAAACAAACAAACAAACAAACAAACAACCCCCACCCACCTACTTAATGGGACAATTTGCAAGCGTTCCAAGAAGCAGCCCTTCTTCTTTAGGACTTTCCACCTCCTGCCTTTACTGATTGTTAAACGAAATAAACAGGCCAAAGCAAGCCACGCGATTTGCTTGACAGACTGCTCAGTTTTTATTATTCAACAGCACGAGATGCTGGCACACAGTACGTCTGGCACGTTAAAGCATGAAAACGTTACTATTCCCATCACCTTTTTAGCTCGTTTCCTGCAGTGCCGCCAAAGGCTCGTTCCGTTTCGAAAAGAGCCGGCCTTTTCTAGCAGCGATCGCAGCCTAAAGGCTATTCCTAGGGCAGAAAGACTAACGGCTCGCTCACCTAGGTACCACTTACCTGGCTCCATTAGTTACTACGGGGATTAGCAAGGAAAGCGCATCGCCTTCTCTAAAGGGGAAAGACGCTCTTTTAAGCGCTTCCAGCGACTCCCCAGCATTGTCGTTACTTTGCGCGGCTAGGCAGCTTCTTCAAAGCCAGCTGCAAGAAAGAGTTTGCCTCCAAGGCACAACTTTCTGCTCCCCAGGGGCCGCTCGAGAGGAAAGCGGGCATTCGCCGCCCGCCCTCGGACAAAACGCACGGCAAGCCCTCGAGCACAGCACAAGACACCTTCTCTAGGGAAACCCGCTACTACGTCTCCTTCGCCGCAGGTTTTTCTCGGTATCGTGGCCCATTCGACAAACAAAAGAGGGCGAGAAATGTTTTCATCTGCTCTAAGGGCTTTCGTAGAAGAGAACGACATCGAAAGGAGTTACTACGGGATTTAGGCTCGGCTACGCACGCTACCCCAGCGCCACGGACTCGCTTTCGAGGGTCGGTAACGTGCGCGGTTTTTGCGCTCGTATTCACGGAACGAACAGGCGCTTCCCCGAGGAGGAGCGTTCGTAAAAAACTCTGACAATGCGTTGCGAGGCAGCAAACCTAGGCGAGCAGTTCTTTACTGGGATCCCTCGGCTGACGTTTCTTCGGCCGCACGCTCGCGGTCAAAGGCGTCTTTCTCACGTCCCGCCGTCAGGGCCTCCCCAGCAATTCCCGCAGCGACTCCCCCCTCGGGACAAACAGCTCGAGGACACGCACGGTCTCGCTAAAAGAACGGGGGGGGGGGGGGGAACAAACGCGTGCGCTGCGCGTGGCACTCGCAGACCCGATCTTCGGGTCCAGAAGAAAACTCTCTAAAGCGGACCAGGCGGGCCAAAGAGGTCCCTTCTTTGCGCCACGCTTCTTTCCTCGCGCAGACGTCGGCCGCCTCTCCCCGCTCTCACGGGATCCCCTACCGGCAAGGGCACGGCGAAACGTTTCGGAAACGACAGCGTTTCCCAGAAGCATTTCCAACGCCTTGGGAAAACAGCCGAAGGAGAGGCTCACGCGGGGCGCGTAACTAGAAAGAACGCTCCGCACAAAGGCCTCAAATGACCAGCCCGGAGCAGGGATCCCGGGCTCTCCGGGAGCGCAGGAGTTCTCACGTCCCTACTGAATGGAGCGCGCTGCCCGTGAAACACGAGACGCCGCAGCGACGCCGATCGTCGGAGGGAAGCCTGCAATAAGAGCAAAAGAAAAGCAGACGTTGAGGACAAAGACCAAGCTACGAGCCCCTCGCAATCCAGACACGCTTCTAGATTTACCGCCTATTTCAAGGCGCGCCTTCGGCAATTCCGTCCAATTTATTTTCCCAGAAGCCCGCGGCGAGGACGAAACGCCTCTCAAAGGAAGGTACGGCACAACCGCTCTGGCCTATAAACTACCGGTTTCGACACAGGAAAAGCACGGGGAAAGCGCTCGCGTTCCCCCCGAGAAACCACGTCCAAGCAGACCGATGAAGCAGGCCCCAAGTCTGAAAGCGGACCTAAAGGAGCCCGTTTGGCGGCCACGAGCTGGAACACGCCGTTCTCCTCCTCGCTAACAACCTCCCGTAGAGACCGGCAGCTGTACAGCGCCTTCTGCGCTACACGGAGGAGTCGGATACCGGGCAGATGCCGCGTCCCGAACGCGCAACTAGAGATTTGAACGCACGGACGTAAACAAACGCCCGTGACGTAGCGGAGGTCTAGCGTATTCACGTTTACCGTGCGTCGGTTCTCCTGCGCGGACGGGCCGTTCCACCTTCTTTACTCGTTAGCTGACAGACGCCCCTAGGAGAAAGCAAAGAAAGGAAGAAATTCAGAACGAAATGAAACAGATCGGAGGCAGCCTCCAAGGCTTTGATCCATCCCCCCAGGCGGCCGAACCCCCTTTGCAAAGGCACATCTCAAAAGACGTGTCCTTCCGCGATCGCTGCGCTCCTGAGAGCCTAATAGTAGATGGTGCTTGTTAAACAGGAATGAGATGGTAAAACAGATGTTTCCCAGTCTCAAAGAGATTTACGGCATCTACATATTATGATACACCAAAAAGGAAAAACAAGATGCATTTTTTTTTTTTGGGGGGGGGGGAGGGCGGGCGGTGGGGAAATCCTTAAAGCTTTCAACACCAGCATCTTAATACGGCTTATTTGCACCTTAATTCTGAAGAGAACGAGAAGGGGGGAGAGCTGGCCACAAAGGCGGCGAGGGAAAAAGAGGGAGGCAAAGGCAGACAGAGAAAGCGGACAGCGCAGGGCAGAAGAGGGAGAGGGAGGCAAACGGGCGGACGGGGAGCTGAACAGAGGCGCGGAAACAGAACGAGAAGGCTGCCGAGGGGGACGGAGGGCTGCAAAGGAGCCTGGCGTTCAGCGACGGTATTTTACCGCTCCTCGCGCGTTAGCAGCCCCTTTCAGATGCTTAAGCCCAAATTCTCTCAGCCCTTCACAGCTTCAGTCCCCGCGGCATCTAGTTTCTCCACACTCTCCAATCTTCCTCTCTCTTTCCTGTCCTGCTCAAAACCCCCCCCCCAGACCCCTTCTGTACTTACGCGCTTCCTTAAAACAGTATCGCCGAAGTCAACCGAACGGGCTGAGCCGCTCCTCTTCCGCTCGCCGGCCCTCGGAACGTCAGCCTGCAAACGAATCGGACCGCCGAGGTCACCGGCAGAGTCTCCTTTCGGAGCTTCGTCCCCGCCCCCCCCCCCCAAGCTTTAACGACGGTTTCCCAAGCGGGGCAAACGCAGGGCCTCCCTTCAGCCCCGTAACGGTTGTTATCGTGGGCTCCCAAGTCGCCGTGACGACGCTAAGCGGCAAAGCAAGGCAAAGGCAGCTGGGGGCACAGCTTACCCACCTAGCCGCGAAAATTCCTATTTGAGGCCTCCCTCGCCGCTTCTGCCAGGCAAACGCACCGAAACAAAGCTCCCGACAGGCAGCTGAGGCTGCACACGGACCTCGGGGCCCCGCTAGCAACAGCGACGCCGGAGCCGCCGGGCTGCCAGGCGCTATTCCCCCCCACACACACACCCTCCCCTGCCGGCCTGGCGAAGCGCGGCTTACGACTCACGAGTGCGGGAAGGACGCCGCCGAGCTTCCCGCGGCCGAAGGCTCCTCGTCAGGAGCGGGCAGAGAACCTTTCCGCCGGCGTTCGGAGTCCCCCGGCCGCTCTCGGCACCCGAGAACTTGCCGACAAAGGGCTGAGGGCGGGAGCCCGCACTTCTTCACGGCAGCACACAGCCGTTCCCCGACGTGCCCAACGCCTAGGAGTAGCGCAATTTATAAAGACAAAAACAGCACCGCTACAGGGCGTAAAGCCAAGCTGAAATTCCGACAGCCAAATCTTCGCGCCCGACAGAACGGGCCATGTGCATCGGCGCCTACAGCTCGAGGCTAGCGAGGCCTCGCGGGCGATGCTTCTCTGGCAGGCTGCGCAGCTGAACTCCTGCGTCTTGCCCGAGAGTGTGCGCTGCCCACAAAAGCACAGAGCGAAGGAAGGAAGGAAATAAATCGATTCAAAGGTCGGCAGAAAATCGTAACAATCCAAAGTTGTTTCTAACCACAAAAGCGCATCTAATACACGAGAAGGAGCCTTAATTCCGCAAGGCTTTCACTTTTCTTCTAGCTGCCGCCTTCCTGCTGCCCCAAATGCCATTGCCAGGCAATCAACCTGGGGTCGCGCTAACTGAGCCTTCCTGAAAGCCATCTCTTCGTTTTACAATTCGCACGCTTCCCTCTCCCTCTGGCCACCTGACCGCCGTTCCCCTAAGACAGGAATTTGCTGCCTTGGGGCTCTTAAAGCACGACGCTTCGCAGACACAGAAAGTCACGCGCGCAGAAACGGATGGACGTGGCATCCTTTCTGTAACGCGTACGCACCTTCCGTTAGATGTCGGTCACCTGTTATTCCGATCGCTATTAACGGCGAACCTTCCTCGCCGGGAAGAACGGGCTTTCCCTTTTGGGGCGACGGAGACGGCTCTCGCTCGGTTCCTTTTCATTTTATTACTTTGGCTCGCTTACGTTTTTCTGGTCTCTTCAACTTCAGCCGTAGCAACGAATCTAAAAATTAAATACCCTATCTTTCCTTTTCTACGTACGCGTGTACGATAACAAAACAAAATACAAACAACCAAAGCGAAACTAAGGCAGCTACGGTTAACGATAGCCGCAGGGTAACAACGGGTCGCTTAGTCCTCAGCGCTGCCTCCGGAAGGCCGAAATAACGAACGTTCCGCATCGAGAGTTACCTTAGTTACCCGGGCCAGAACGCCTCCTACTGCCGCAGCTTCTGCGGAGATCGAGGGTCCGCTGCTGCGTTCTTGCTTCCTCGTTTCAGCCCGCCCCTTAGGGACTAAGCGCAAAAAACCGCTCGCTCGTCCGCCTTTGCTCTTTGTCAGCATTTGCTATCGTCGGTTCCGCCTCTGTAACGAAGAGAGAAAATTGCGTTTCGCTTCCAAGAAAACACTTCGACTGACGCGAGTTCTTTTTCTCTTTCCCATGTTTTCCCCCCCCCCCCGCCCCCCCTTTCTTTCTTTTTCCTTCTTTCCCTCAAAGGAAAGGTCTTAATACACCGCCTTGCATCGTACGTTACAGAGGAAACCCTTTGGAAACACTACAGGGCCGACGCCGCGCCGCAACCCTGCTCCGGGGCCCGCCTGCCTCCCCGCTCCAGCCCGGCCCGCACCGCCAACGAACCGGCGCCCTAAACGCCGCACACGCAAAACGCAACGTCGCACCCACGCTCCAGCACACCCTGCCCCGCGCTCCCGCCGCTCCCGGCCCCAGCCCGCCCCCCCCCCCACTCGCCCCGCACCGCCGCCTCCACGCAGCGACGGCCGCAGCGGGCGGGACGCAGCCCGACGCCCCCGAACCTGCGCGTTCGCCTCACCGGGGGCCCCACGTCCCTCCCTCCACGCCACCCTCCGCCCTCACCCGCCGCACAACCAAAACGCCCTCCCTGCTCGCCGCCATCTTGCTTCCCTGCCGCCGGGGGAGCCCGAGGGGAGGGGGGGGAGCAGGGGGAGCCCGAGGGGAGGGGGGGAGCGAGGGGGAGCCCGAGGGGGGGGAGCGAGGGGGACGGGGGAGGGGAGCGAGGGGAACCCGAGGGGAGGGGGGAGCGAGGGGGAACCCGAGGGGAGGGGGGAGCGAGGGGGAACCCGAGGGGAGGGGGGAGCGAGGGGGAACCCGGAGGGGAGGGGGGAGCGAGGGGGAACCCGAGGGGAGGGGGGGAGCGAGGGGGAACCCGAGGGGAGGGGGGAGCAGAGGGGGAACCCGAGGGGGAGGGGGGGAGCGAGGGGGAGCCCGAGGGGCGGGGGGAGCGAGGGGGAGCCCGAGGGAGGGGGGAGCGAGGGGGAGCCCGAGGGGAGGGGGGAGCGAGGGGGAGCCCGAGGGGAAGGGGGGAGCGAGGGGGAGCCCGAGGGGCGGGGGGAGCACAAAGGGGAGGCGAGACCCGCAATGGCGCACTCGCGTGCTCGCGGCGCGGCGCTGCAGCCGGGCGGCTCACGCGTGCGAACCGCAGCCCGCCGCGGCAGCCCGGGGCTCCCAGCGAGCGCCCCGTGGCTGCCCGTGCCCGTGGCCGCTCCGTGAGCACCGGGAAGGGGCGACGAGCAGGCGCCATTCGCTTACCCGTTCCCGAAACGGCGGAGAGCAGCGGCAAACATGGCGACCGGCACTGAGCATGTGCTCGCCGCCTGTATGCGCACGCGCGCCCCCCCCCACCGGGTGCAGTACCGCTTTTTGGACACCGGGTGGCAGCAGTGAGCGCGGCGGAACGCAGTGCGCACGCGCACCCCCCCTTTTCGTGCAATACCGCTTTTTGGACACCCCGAGGGCGGCAGGGAGCATGGCCGGCCGCCGTGTGCATGCGCCACGGTGCAGTACTGCTTTTTCGACACCCGAGCGACACGTGTCCGGTAAGGACCACACACACACACACACACACACACACACACGCCCAGCGGGCCACTGCTGCAGGGCGGAGAAGGCACAGGCACCTGGAAGTACAGCTGCTGGCCTGCCCCAGAGCACAACACGAACGGCTGCTGGGAACCCCGCTGACAGAGAACCGCACCTCCCGCCACCTCGGGAGACGCAACACGGTCTCCCAGAAGGCCAGTACGGGAAGACTGCACCTCCCGGCATGCCCTGCAGGCTAAAACGGCTGCCGGGAAAACCCCTGCCAGAAAACTATAGCTCCCAGCGTGCCGTGCAGACTAAAAGGGCCGCCCGGAAGCCCGGTGCCGGAAGACTACCGCTCCCAGCATGCCGTGCAAAAGCAACATGGCTGCCCAGAATCTCAGTGCCGGAAGACTACCGCTCCCAGCATGCCGTGCAAAAGCAACATGGCCGCCCGGAAGCCCGGTGCCGGAAGACTACCGCTCCCAGCATGCCCGGCGCCGGGGTGGCACAGCGCTCCCTCACCCTCCCGCCCTTCGCTCCGTAGCCATCGCGTTTCGGCCCCGCCCCTCTGCCCGCCGCCCCGCCCGCCCGCCCTCGGCACCCGCACCCCGCCGCAGCGCCCCGCAGAGCCCCCCCGCCTGCCCGCCCGCCCGCCCTTTGCACAGATTTCAGCGCCCTCGCCTCAGCTCACCCGCCCTTATTTACAGCGCCTGCTGCGAGGCGCAGAGTCGCTGCGTGTCGTGCTCGAGCCGCTTCTCCCGGAGGCTTCAGGAACAGCGCTTTCCTTTGAACGGCGTTGCAAAATACTCCACAGACAAAAAAGAGGCAGAGGCTGCACTTAAAAAACAAACAAACAAACAAACAAACAAACAAACAAAAAACCCCCACCCACCTACTTAATGGGACAATTTGCAAGCGTTCCAAGAAGCAGCCCTTCTTCTTTAGGACTTTCCACCTCCTGCCTTTACTGATTGTTAAACGAAATAAACAGGCCAAAGCAAGCCACGCGATTTGCTTGACAGACTGCTCAGTTTTTATTATTCAACAGCACGAGATGCTGGCACACAGTACGTCTGGCACGTTAAAGCATGAAAACGTTACTATTCCCATCACCTTTTTAGCTCGTTTCCTGCAGTGCCGCCAAAGGCTCGTTCCGTTTCGAAAAGAGCCGGCCTTTTCTAGCAGCGATCGCAGCCTAAAGGCTATTCCTAGGGCAGAAAGACTAACGGCTCGCTCACCTAGGTACCACTTACCTGGCTCCATTAGTTACTACGGGGATTAGCAAGGAAAGCGCATCGCCTTCTCTAAAGGGGAAAGACGCTCTTTTAAGCGCTTCCAGCGACTCCCCAGCATTGTCGTTACTTTGCGCGGCTAGGCAGCTTCTTCAAAGCCAGCTGCAAGAAAGAGTTTGCCTCCAAGGCACAACTTTCTGCTCCCCAGGGGCCGCTCGAGAGGAAAGCGGGCATTCGCCGCCCGCCCTCGGACAAAACGCACGGCAAGCCCTCGAGCACAGCACAAGACACCTTCTCTAGGGAAACCCGCTACTACGTCTCCTTCGCCGCAGGTTTTTCTCGGTATCGTGGCCCATTCGACAAACAAAAGAGGGCGAGAAATGTTTTCATCTGCTCTAAGGGCTTTCGTAGAAGAGAACGACATCGAAAGGAGTTACTACGGGATTTAGGCTCGGCTACGCACGCTACCCCAGCGCCACGGACTCGCTTTCGAGGGTCGGTAACGTGCGCGGTTTTTGCGCTCGTATTCACGGAACGAACAGGCGCTTCCCCGAGGAGGAGCGTTCGTAAAAAACTCTGACAATGCGTTGCGAGGCAGCAAACCTAGGCGAGCAGTTCTTTACTGGGATCCCTCGGCTGACGTTTCTTCGGCCGCACGCTCGCGGTCAAAGGCGTCTTTCTCACGTCCCGCCGTCAGGGCCTCCCCAGCAATTCCCGCAGCGACTCCCCCCTCGGGACAAACAGCTCGAGGACACGCACGGTCTCGCTAAAAGAACGGGGGGGGGGGGGGGGAACAAACGCGTGCGCTGCGCGTGGCACTCGCAGACCCGATCTTCGGGTCCAGAAGAAAACTCTCTAAAGCGGACCAGGCGGGCCAAAGAGGTCCCTTCTTTGCGCCACGCTTCTTTCCTCGCGCAGACGTCGGCCGCCTCTCCCCGCTCTCACGGGATCCCCTACCGGCAAGGGCACGGCGAAACGTTTCGGAAACGACAGCGTTTCCCAGAAGCATTTCCAACGCCTTGGGAAAACAGCCGAAGGAGAGGCTCACGCGGGGCGCGTAACTAGAAAGAACGCTCCGCACAAAGGCCTCAAATGACCAGCCCGGAGCAGGGATCCCGGGCTCTCCGGGAGCGCAGGAGTTCTCACGTCCCTACTGAATGGAGCGCGCTGCCCGTGAAACACGAGACGCCGCAGCGACGCCGATCGTCGGAGGGAAGCCTGCAATAAGAGCAAAAGAAAAGCAGACGTTGAGGACAAAGACCAAGCTACGAGCCCCTCGCAATCCAGACACGCTTCTAGATTTACCGCCTATTTCAAGGCGCGCCTTCGGCAATTCCGTCCAATTTATTTTCCAGAAGCCCGCGGCGAGGACGAAACGCCTCTCAAAGGAAGGTACGGCACAACCGCTCTGGCCTATAAACTACCGGTTTCGACACAGGAAAAGCACGGGGAAAGCGCTCGCGTTCCCCCCGAGAAACCACGTCCAAGCAGACCGATGAAGCAGGCCCCAAGTCTGAAAGCGGACCTAAAGGAGCCCGTTTGGCAGCCACGAGCTGGAACACGCCGTTCTCCTCCTCGCTAACAACCTCCCGTAGAGACCGGCAGCTGTACAGCGCCTTCTGCGCTACACGGAGGAGTCGGATACCGGGCAGATGCCGCGTCCCGAACGCGCAACTAGAGATTTGAACGCACGGACGTAAACAAACGCCCGTGACGTAGCGGAGGTCTAGCGTATTCACGTTTACCGTGCGTCGGTTCTCCTGCGCGGACGGGCCGTTCCACCTTCTTTACTCGTTAGCTGACAGACGCCCTAGGAGAAAGCAAAGAAAGGAAGAAATTCAGAACGAAATGAAACAGATCGGAGGCAGCCTCCAAGGCTTTGATCCATCCCCCCAGGCGGCCGAACCCCCTTTGCAAAGGCACATCTCAAAAGACGTGTCCTTCCGCGATCGCTGCGCTCCTGAGAGCCTAATAGTAGATGGTGCTTGTTAAACAGGAATGAGATGGTAAAACAGATGTTTCCCAGTCTCAAAGAGATTTACGGCATCTACATATTATGATACACCAAAAAGGAAAAACAAGATGCATTTTTTTTTTTGGGGGGGGGGGAGGGCGGGCGGTGGGGAAATCCTTAAAGCTTTCAACACCAGCATCTTAATACGGCTTATTTGCACCTTAATTCTGAAGAGAACGAGAAGGGGGGAGAGCTGGCCACAAAGGCGGCGAGGGAAAAAGAGGGAGGCAAAGGCAGACAGAGAAAGCGGACAGCGCAGGGCAGAAGAGGGAGAGGGAGGCAAACGGGCGGACGGGGAGCTGAACAGAGGCGCGGAAACAGAACGAGAAGGCTGCCGAGGGGGACGGAGGGCTGCAAAGGAGCCTGGCGTTCAGCGACGGTATTTTACCGCTCCTCGCGCGTTAGCAGCCCCTTTCAGATGCTTAAGCCCAAATTCTCTCAGCCCTTCACAGCTTCAGTCCCCGCGGCATCTAGTTTCTCCACACTCTCCAATCTTCCTCTCTCTTTCCTGTCCTGCTCAAAACCCCCCCCCCAGACCCCTTCTGTACTTACGCGCTTCCTTAAAACAGTATCGCCGAAGTCAACCGAACGGGCTGAGCCGCTCCTCTTCCGCTCGCCGGCCCTCGGAACGTCAGCCTGCAAACGAATCGGACCGCCGAGGTCACCGGCAGAGTCTCCTTTCGGAGCTTCGTCCCCGCCCCCCCCCCCCCAAGCTTTAACGACGGTTTCCCAAGCGGGGCAAACGCAGGGCCTCCCTTCAGCCCCGTAACGGTCGTTATCGCGGGCTCCCAAGTCGCCGTGACGACGCTAAGCGGCAAAGCAAGGCAAAGGCAGCTGGGGGCACAGCTTACCCACCTAGCCGCGAAAATTCCTATTTGAGGCCTCCCTCGCCGCTTCTGCCAGGCAAACGCACCGAAACAAAGCTCCCGACAGGCAGCTGAGGCTGCACACGGACCTCGGGGCCCCGCTAGCAACAGCGACGCCGGAGCCGCCGGGCTGCCAGGCGCTATTCCCCCCCACACACACACCCTCCCCTGCCGGCCTGGCGAAGCGCGGCTTACGACTCACGAGTGCGGGAAGGACGCCGCCGAGCTTCCCGCGGCCGAAGGCTCCTCGTCAGGAGCGGGCAGAGAACCTTTCCGCCGGCGTTCGGAGTCCCCCGGCCGCTCTCGGCACCCGAGAACTTGCCGACAAAGGGCTGAGGGCGGGAGCCCGCACTTCTTCACGGCAGCACACAGCCGTTCCCCGACGTGCCCAACGCCTAGGAGTAGCGCAATTTATAAAGACAAAAACAGCACCGCTACAGGGCGTAAAGCCAAGCTGAAATTCCGACAGCCAAATCTTCGCGCCCGACAGAACGGGCCATGTGCATCGGCGCCTACAGCTCGAGGCTAGCGAGGCCTCGCGGGCGATGCTTCTCTGGCAGGCTGCGCAGCTGAACTCCTGCGTCTTGCCCGAGAGTGTGCGCTGCCCACAAAAGCACAGAGCGAAGGAAGGAAGGAAATAAATCGATTCAAAGGTCGGCAGAAAATCGTAACAATCCAAAGTTGTTTCTAACCACAAAAGCGCATCTAATACACGAGAAGGAGCCTTAATTCCGCAAGGCTTTCGCTTTTCTTCTAGCTGCCGCCTTCCTGCTGCCCCAAATGCCATTGCCAGGCAATCAACCTGGGGTCGCGCTAACTGAGCCTTCCTGAAAGCCATCTCTTCGTTTTACAATTCGCACGCTTCCCTCTCCCTCTGGCCACCTGACCGCCGTTCCCCTAAGACAGGAATTTGCTGCCTTGGGGCTCTTAAAGCACGACGCTTCGCAGACACAGAAAGTCACGCGCGCAGAAACGGATGGACGTGGCATCCTTTCTGTAACGCGTACGCACCTTCCGTTAGATGTCGGTCACCTGTTATTCCGATCGCTATTAACGGCGAACCTTCCTCGCCGGGAAGAACGGGCTTTCCCTTTTGGGGCGACGGAGACGGCTCTCGCTCGGTTCCTTTTCATTTTATTACTTTGGCTCGCTTACGTTTTTCTGGTCTCTTCAACTTCAGCCGTAGCAACGAATCTAAAAATTAAATACCCTATCTTTCCTTTTCTACGTACGCGTGTACGATAACAAAACAAAATACAAACAACCAAAGCAAAACTAAGGCAGCTACGGTTAACGATAGCCGCAGGGTAACAACGGGTCGCTTAGTCCTCAGCGCTGCCTCCGGAAGGCCGAAATAACGAACGTTCCGCATCGAGAGTTACCTTAGTTACCCGGGCCAGAACGCCTCCTACTGCCGCAGCTTCTGCGGAGATCGAGGGTCCGCTGCTGCGTTCTTGCTTCCTCGTTTCAGCCCGCCCCTTAGGGACTAAGCGCAAAAAACCGCTCGCTCGTCCGCCTTTGCTCTTTGTCAGCATTTGCTATCGTCGGTTCCGCCTCTGTAACGAAGAGAGAAAATTGCGTTTCGCTTCCAAGAAAACACTTCGACTGACGCGAGTTCTTTTTCTCTTTCCCATGTTTTCCCCCCCCCCCGCCCCCCCTTTCTTTCTTTTTCCTTCTTTCCCTCAAAGGAAAGGTCTTAATACACCGCCTTGCATCGTACGTTACAGAGGAAACCCTTTGGAAACACTACAGGGCCGACGCCGCGCCGCAACCCTGCTCCGGGGCCCGCCTGCCTCCCCGCTCCAGCCCGGCCCGCACCGCCAACGAACCGGCGCCCTAAACGCCGCACACGCAAAACGCAACGTCGCACCCACGCTCCAGCACACCCTGCCCCGCGCTCCCGCCGCTCCCGGCCCCAGCCCGCCCCCCCCCCCACTCGCCCCGCACCGCCGCCTCCACGCAGCGACGGCCGCAGCGGGCGGGACGCAGCCCGACGCCCCCGAACCTGCGCGTTCGCCTCACCGGGGGCCCCACGTCCCTCCCTCCACGCCACCTCCGCCCTCACCCGCCGCACAACCAAAACGCCCTCCCTGCTTGCCGCCATCTTGCTTCCCTGCCGCCGGGGGAGCCCGAGGGGAGGGGGGGAGCAGGGGGAGCCCGAGGGGAGGGGGGGAGCGAGGGGGAGCCCGAGGGGAGGGGGGGAGCGAGGGGGAGCCCGAGGGGAGGGGGGGAGCGAGGGGGAGCCCGAGGGGAGGGGGGGAGCGAGGGGGAACCCGAGGGGAGGGGGGGAGCGAGGGGGAACCCGAGGGGAGGGGGGGAGCGAGGGGGAACCCGAGGGGAGGGGGGAGCGAGGGGGAACCCGAGGGGAGGGGGGAGCAGAGGGGGAACCCGAGGGGAGGGGGGAGCGAGGGGGAGCCCGAGGGGCGGGGGGAGCGAGGGGGAGCCCGAGGGGAGGGGGGGAGCGAGGGGGAGCCCGAGGGGAGGGGGGAGCGAGGGGGAGCCCGAGGGGAGGGGGGAGCGAGGGGGAGCCCGAGGGGAGGGGGGAGCGAGGGGGAGCCCGAGGGGAAGGGGGAGCGAGGGGGAGCCCGAGGGGAAGGGGGGAGCGAGGGGGAGCCCGAGGGGAAGGGGGGAGCGAGGGGGAGCCCGAGGGGAAGGGGGGAGCGAGGGGGAGCCCGAGGGGAAGGGGGGAGCGAGGGGGAGCCCGAGGGGCGGGGGGAGCACAAAGGGAGGCGAGACCCGCAATGGCGCACTCGCGTGCTCGCGGCGCGGCGCTGCAGCCGGGCGGCTCACGCGTGCGAACCGCAGCCCGCCGCGGCAGCCCGGGGCTCCCAGCGAGCGCCCCGTGGCTGCCCGTGCCCGTGGCCGCTCCGTGAGCACCGGGAAGGGGCGACGAGCAGGCGCCATTCGCTTACCCGTTCCCGAAACGGCGGAGAGCAGCGGCAAACATGGCGACCGGCACTGAGCATGTGCTCGCCGCCCGTGTGCGCACGCGCGCCCCCCCCACCGGGTGCAGTACCGCTTTTTGGACACCGGGTGGCAGCAGTGAGCGCGGCGGAACGCAGTGCGCACGCGCACCCCCCCTTTTCGTGCAATACCGCTTTTTGGACACCCCGAGGGCGGCAGGGAGCATGGCCGGCCGCCGTGTGCATGCGCCACGGTGCAGTACTGCTTTTTCGACACCCGAGCGACACGTGTCCGGTAAGGACCACACACACACACACACACACACACACACACGCCCAGCGGGCCACTGCTGCAGGGCGGAGAAGGCACAGGCACCTGGAAGTACAGCTGCTGGCCTGCCCCAGAGCACAACACGAACGGCTGCTGGGAACCCCGCTGACAGAGAACCGCACCTCCCGCCACCTCGGGAGACGCAACACGGTCTCCCAGAAGGCCAGTACGGGAAGACTGCACCTCCCGGCATGCCCTGCAGGCTAAAACGGCTGCCGGGAAAACCCCTGCCAGAAAACTATAGCTCCCAGCGTGCCGTGCAGACTAAAAGGGCCGCCCGGAAGCCCGGTGCCGGAAGACTACCGCTCCCAGCATGCCGTGCAAAAGCAACATGGCTGCCCAGAATCTCAGTGCCGGAAGACTACCGCTCCCAGCATGCCGTGCAAAAGCAACATGGCCGCCCGGAAGCCCGGTGCCGGAAGACTACCGCTCCCAGCATGCCCGGCGCCGGGGTGGCACAGCGCTCCCTCACCCTCCCGCCCTTCGCTCCGTAGCCATCGCGTTTCGGCCCGCCCCTCTGCCCGCCGCCCGCCCGCCCGCCCTCGGCACCCGCACCCCGCCGCAGCGCCCCGCAGAGCCCCCCCGCCTGCCCGCCCGCCCGCCCTTTGCACAGATTTCAGCGCCCTCGCCTCAGCTCACCCGCCCTTATTTACAGCGCCTGCTGCGAGGCGCAGAGTCGCTGCGTGTCGTGCTCGAGCCGCTTCTCCCGGAGGCTTCAGGAACAGCGCTTTCCTTTGAACGGCGTTGCAAAATACTCCACAGACAAAAAAGAGGCAGAGGCTGCACTTAAAAAACAAACAAACAAACAAACAAACAAACAAAAAACCCCCACCCACCTACTTAATGGGACAATTTGCAAGCGTTCCAAGAAGCAGCCCTTCTTCTTTAGGACTTTCCACCTCCTGCCTTTACTGATTGTTAAACGAAATAAACAGGCCAAAGCAAGCCACGCGATTTGCTTGACAGACTGCTCAGTTTTTATTATTCAACAGCACGAGATGCTGGCACACAGTACGTCTGGCACGTTAAAGCATGAAAACGTTACTATTCCCATCACCTTTTTAGCTCGTTTCCTGCAGTGCCGCCAAAGGCTCGTTCCGTTTCGAAAAGAGCCGGCCTTTTCTAGCAGCGATCGCAGCCTAAAGGCTATTCCTAGGGCAGAAAGACTAACGGCTCGCTCACCTAGGTACCACTTACCTGGCTCCATTAGTTACTACGGGGATTAGCAAGGAAAGCGCATCGCCTTCTCTAAAGGGGAAAGACGCTCTTTTAAGCGCTTCCAGCGACTCCCCAGCATTGTCGTTACTTTGCGCGGCTAGGCAGCTTCTTCAAAGCCAGCTGCAAGAAAGAGTTTGCCTCCAAGGCACAACTTTCTGCTCCCCAGGGGCCGCTCGAGAGGAAAGCGGGCATTCGCCGCCCGCCCTCGGACAAAACGCACGGCAAGCCCTCGAGCACAGCACAAGACACCTTCTCTAGGGAAACCCGCTACTACGTCTCCTTCGCCGCAGGTTTTTCTCGGTATCGTGGCCCATTCGACAAACAAAAGAGGGCGAGAAATGTTTTCATCTGCTCTAAGGGCTTTCGTAGAAGAGAACGACATCGAAAGGAGTTACTACGGGATTTAGGCTCGGCTACGCACGCTACCCCAGCGCCACGGACTCGCTTTCGAGGGTCGGTAACGTGTGCGGTTTTTGCGCTCGTATTCACGGAACGAACAGGCGCTTCCCCGAGGAGGAGCGTTCGTAAAAAACTCTGACAATGCGTTGCGAGGCAGCAAACCTAGGCGAGCAGTTCTTTACTGGGATCCCTCGGCTGACGTTTCTTCGGCCGCACGCTCGCGGTCAAAGGCGTCTTTCTCACGTCCCGCCGTCAGGGCCTCCCCAGCAATTCCCGCAGCGACTCCCCCCTCGGGACAAACAGCTCGAGGACACGCACGGTCTCGCTAAAAGAACGGGGGGGGGGGGGAACAAACGCGTGCGCTGCGCGTGGCACTCGCAGACCCGATCTTCGGGTCCAGAAGAAAACTCTCTAAAGCGGACCAGGCGGGCCAAAGAGGTCCCTTCTTTGCGCCACGCTTCTTTCCTCGCGCAGACGTCGGCCGCCTCTCCCCGCTCTCACGGGATCCCCTACCGGCAAGGGCACGGCGAAACGTTTCGGAAACGACAGCGTTTCCCAGAAGCATTTCCAACACCTTGGGAAAACAGCCGAAGGAGAGGCTCACGCGGGGCGCGTAACTAGAAAGAACGCTCCGCACAAAGGCCTCAAATGACCAGCCCGGAGCAGGGATCCCGGGCTCTCCGGGAGCGCAGGAGTTCTCACGTCCCTACTGAATGGAGCGCGCTGCCCGTGAAACACGAGACGCCGCAGCGACGCCGATCGTCGGAGGGAAGCCTGCAATAAGAGCAAAAGAAAAGCAGACGTTGAGGACAAAGACCAAGCTACGAGCCCCTCGCAATCCAGACACGCTTCTAGATTTACCGCCTATTTCAAGGCGCGCCTTCGGCAATTCCGTCCAATTTATTTTCCCAGAAGCCCGCGGCGAGGACGAAACGCCTCTCAAAGGAAGGTACGGCACAACCGCTCTGGCCTATAAACTACCGGTTTCGACACAGGAAAAGCACGGGGAAAGCGCTCGCGTTCCCCCCGAGAAACCACGTCCAAGCAGACCGATGAAGCAGGCCCCAAGTCTGAAAGCGGACCTAAAGGAGCCCGTTTGGCGGCCACGAGCTGGAACACGCCGTTCTCCTCCTCGCTAACAACCTCCCGTAGAGACCGGCAGCTGTACAGCGCCTTCTGCGCTACACGGAGGAGTCGGATACCGGGCAGATGCCGCGTCCCGAACGCGCAACTAGAGATTTGAACGCACGGACGTAAACAAACGCCCGTGACGTAGCGGAGGTCTAGCGTATTCACGTTTACCGTGCGTCGGTTCTCCTGCGCGGACGGGCCGTTCCACCTTCTTTACTCGTTAGCTGACAGACGCCCTAGGAGAAAGCAAAGAAAGGAAGAAATTCAGAACGAAATGAAACAGATCGGAGGCAGCCTCCAAGGCTTTGATCCATCCCCCCAGGCGGCCGAACCCCCTTTGCAAAGGCACATCTCAAAAGACGTGTCCTTCCGCGATCGCTGCGCTCCTGAGAGCCTAATAGTAGATGGTGCTTGTTAAACAGGAATGAGATGGTAAAACAGATGTTTCCCAGTCTCAAAGAGATTTACGGCATCTACATATTATGATACACCAAAAAGGAAAAACAAGATGCATTTTTTTTTTTGGGGGGGGGGGAGGGCGGGCGGTGGGGAAATCCTTAAAGCTTTCAACACCAGCATCTTAATACGGCTTATTTGCACCTTAATTCTGAAGAGAACGAGAAGGGGGGAGAGCTGGCCACAAAGGCGGCGAGGGAAAAAGAGGGAGGCAAAGGCAGACAGAGAAAGCGGACAGCGCAGGGCAGAAGAGGGAGAGGGAGGCAAACGGGCGGACGGGGAGCTGAACAGAGGCGCGGAAACAGAACGAGAAGGCTGCCGAGGGGGACGGAGGGCTGCAAAGGAGCCTGGCGTTCAGCGACGGTATTTTACCGCTCCTCGCGCGTTAGCAGCCCCTTTCAGATGCTTAAGCCCAAATTCTCTCAGCCCTTCACAGCTTCAGTCCCCGCGGCATCTAGTTTCTCCACACTCTCCAATCTTCCTCTCTCTTTCCTGTCCTGCTCAAAACCCCCCCCCCAGACCCCTTCTGTACTTACGCGCTTCCTTAAAACAGTATCGCCGAAGTCAACCGAACGGGCTGAGCCGCTCCTCTTCCGCTCGCCGGCCCTCGGAACGTCAGCCTGCAAACGAATCGGACCGCTGAGGTCACCGGCAGAGTCTCCTTTCGGAGCTTCGTCCCCGCCCCCCCCCCCAAGCTTTAACGACGGTTTCCCAAGCGGGGCAAACGCAGGGCCTCCCTTCAGCCCCGTAACGGTTGTTATCGCGGGCTCCCAAGTCGCCGTGACGACGCTAAGCGGCAAAGCAAGGCAAAGGCAGCTGGGGGCACAGCTTACCCACCTAGCCGCGAAAATTCCTATTTGAGGCCTCCCTCGCCGCTTCTGCCAGGCAAACGCACCGAAACAAAGCTCCCGACAGGCAGCTGAGGCTGCACACGGACCTCGGGGCCCCGCTAGCAACAGCGACGCCGGAGCCGCCGGGCTGCCAGGCGCTATTCCCCCCCACACACACACCCTCCCCTGCCGGCCTGGCGAAGCGCGGCTTACGACTCACGAGTGCGGGAAGGACGCCGCCGAGCTTCCCGCGGCCGAAGGCTCCTCGTCAGGAGCGGGCAGAGAACCTTTCCGCCGGCGTTCGGAGTCCCCCCGGCCGCTCTCGGCACCCGAGAACTTGCCGACAAAGGGCTGAGGGCGGGAGCCCGCACTTCTTCACGGCAGCACACAGCCGTTCCCCGACGTGCCCAACGCCTAGGAGTAGCGCAATTTATAAAGACAAAAACAGCACCGCTACAGGGCGTAAAGCCAAGCTGAAATTCCGACAGCCAAATCTTCGCGCCCGACAGAACGGGCCATGTGCATCGGCGCCTACAGCTCGAGGCTAGCGAGGCCTCGCGGGCGATGCTTCTCTGGCAGGCTGCGCAGCTGAACTCCTGCGTCTTGCCCGAGAGTGTGCGCTGCCCACAAAAGCACAGAGCGAAGGAAGGAAGGAAATAAATCGATTCAAAGGTCGGCAGAAAATCGTAACAATCCAAAGTTGTTTCTAACCACAAAAGCGCATCTAATACACGAGAAGGAGCCTTAATTCCGCAAGGCTTTCACTTTTCTTCTAGCTGCCGCCTTCCTGCTGCCCCAAATGCCATTGCCAGGCAATCAACCTGGGGTCGCGCTAACTGAGCCTTCCTGAAAGCCATCTCTTCGTTTTACAATTCGCACGCTTCCCTCTCCCTCTGGCCACCTGACCGCCGTTCCCCTAAGACAGGAATTTGCTGCCTTGGGGCTCTTAAAGCACGACGCTTCGCAGACACAGAAAGTCACGCGCGCAGAAACGGATGGACGTGGCATCCTTTCTGTAACGCGTACGCACCTTCCGTTAGATGTCGGTCACCTGTTATTCCGATCGCTATTAACGGCGAACCTTCCTCGCCGGGAAGAACGGGCTTTCCCTTTTGGGGCGACGGAGACGGCTCTCGCTCGGTTCCTTTTCATTTTATTACTTTGGCTCGCTTACGTTTTTCTGGTCTCTTCAACTTCAGCCGTAGCAACGAATCTAAAAATTAAATACCCTATCTTTCCTTTTCTACGTACGCGTGTACGATAACAAAACAAAATACAAACAACCAAAGCAAAACTAAGGCAGCTACGGTTAACGATAGCCGCAGGGTAACAACGGGTCGCTTAGTCCTCAGCGCTGCCTCCGGAAGGCCGAAATAACGAACGTTCCGCATCGAGAGTTACCTTAGTTACCCGGGCCAGAACGCCTCCTACTGCCGCAGCTTCTGCGGAGATCGAGGGTCCGCTGCTGCGTTCTTGCTTCCTCGTTTCAGCCCGCCCCTTAGGGACTAAGCGCAAAAAACCGCTCGCTCGTCCGCCTTTGCTCTTTGTCAGCATTTGCTATCGTCGGTTCCGCCTCTGTAACGAAGAGAGAAAATTGCGTTTCGCTTCCAAGAAAACACTTCGACTGACGCGAGTTCTTTTTCTCTTTCCCATGTTTCCCCCCCCCCCGCCCCCCCTTTCTTTCTTTTTCCTTCTTTCCCTCAAAGGAAAGGTCTTAATACACCGCCTTGCATCGTACGTTACAGAGGAAACCCTTTGGAAACACTACAGGGCCGACGCCGCGCCGCAACCCTGCTCCGGGGCCCGCCTGCCTCCCCGCTCCAGCCCGGCCCGCACCGCCAACGAACCGGCGCCCTAAACGCCGCACACGCAAAACGCAACGTCGCACCCACGCTCCAGCACACCCTGCCCCGCGCTCCCGCCGCTCCCGGCCCCAGCCCGCCCCCCCCCCCACTCGCCCCGCACCGCCGCCTCCACGCAGCGACGGCCGCAGCGGGCGGGACGCAGCCCGACGCCCCCGAACCTGCGCGTTCGCCTCACTGGGGGCCCCACGTCCCTCCCTCCACGCCACCTCCGCCCTCACCCGCCGCACAACCAAAACGCCCTCCCTGCTCGCCGCCATCTTGCTTCCCTGCCGCCGGGGGAGCCCGAGGGGAGGGGGGGAGCAGGGGGAGCCCGAGGGGAGGGGGGAGCGAGGGGGAGCCCGAGGGGAGGGGGGGAGCGAGGGGGAACCCGAGGGGAGGGGGGGAGCGAGGGGGAACCGGAGGGGAGGGGGGAGCGAGGGGGAACCCGAGGGGAGGGGGGAGCGAGGGGGAACCCGAGGGGAGGGGGGAGCGAGGGGGAACCCGAGGGGAGGGGGGAGCGAGGGGGAACCCGAGGGGAGGGGGGAGCGAGGGGGAACCCGAGGGGAGGGGGGGAGCAGAGGGGGAACCCGAGGGGAGGGGGGGAGCGAGGGGGAGCCCGAGGGGCGGGGGGAGCGAGGGGGAGCCCGAGGGGAGGGGGGAGCGAGGGGGAGCCCGAGGGGAGGGGGGAGCGAGGGGGAGCCCGAGGGGAAGGGGGAGCGAGGGGGAGCCCGAGGGGCGGGGGGAGCACAAAGGGAGGCGAGACCCGCAATGGCGCACTCGCGTGCTCGCGGCGCGGCGCTGCAGCCGGGCGGCTCACGCGTGCGAACCGCAGCCCGCCGCGGCAGCCCGGGGCTCCCAGCGAGCGCCCCGTGGCTGCCCGTGCCCGTGGCCGCTCCGTGAGCACCGGGAAGGGGCGACGAGCAGGCGCCATTCGCTTACCCGTTCCCGAAACGGCGGAGAGCAGCGGCAAACATGGCGACCGGCACTGAGCATGTGCTCGCCGCCTGTATGCGCACGCGCGCCCCCCCCACCGGGTGCAGTACCGCTTTTTGGACACCGGGTGGCAGCAGTGAGCGCGGCGGAACGCAGTGCGCACGCGCACCCCCCCTTTTCGTGCAATACCGCTTTTTGGACACCCCGAGGGCGGCAGGGAGCATGGCCGGCCGCCGTGTGCATGCGCCACGGTGCAGTACTGCTTTTTCGACACCCGAGCGACACGTGTCCGGTAAGGACCACACACACACACACACACACACACACACACACGCCCAGCGGGCCACTGCTGCAGGGCGGAGAAGGCACAGGCACCTGGAAGTACAGCTGCTGGCCTGCCCCAGAGCACAACACGAACGGCTGCTGGGAACCCCGCTGACAGAGAACCGCACCTCCCGCCACCTCGGGAGACGCAACACGGTCTCCCAGAAGGCCAGTACGGGAAGACTGCACCTCCCGGCATGCCCTGCAGGCTAAAACGGCTGCCGGGAAAACCCCTGCCAGAAAACTATAGCTCCCAGCGTGCCGTGCAGACTAAAAGGGCCGCCCGGAAGCCCGGTGCCGGAAGACTACCGCTCCCAGCATGCCGTGCAAAAGCAACATGGCTGCCCAGAATCTCAGTGCCGGAAGACTACCGCTCCCAGCATGCCGTGCAAAAGCAACATGGCCGCCCGGAAGCCCGGTGCCGGAAGACTACCGCTCCCAGCATGCCCGGCGCCGGGGTGGCACAGCGCTCCCTCACCCTCCCGCCCTTCGCTCCGTAGCCATCGCGTTTCGGCCCGCCCCTCTGCCCGCCGCCCGCCCGCCCGCCCTCGGCACCCGCACCCCGCCGCAGCGCCCCGCAGAGCCCCCCCGCCTGCCCGCCCGCCCGCCCTTTGCACAGATTTCAGCGCCCTCGCCTCAGCTCACCCGCCCTTATTTACAGCGCCTGCTGCGAGGCGCAGAGTCGCTGCGTGTCGTGCTCGAGCCGCTTCTCCCGGAGGCTTCAGGAACAGCGCTTTCCTTTGAACGGCGTTGCAAAATACTCCACAGACAAAAAAGAGGCAGAGGCTGCACTTAAAAAACAAACAAACAAACAAACAAACAAACAAACAACCCCCACCCACCTACTTAATGGGACAATTTGCAAGCGTTCCAAGAAGCAGCCCTTCTTCTTTAGGACTTTCCACCTCCTGCCTTTACTGATTGTTAAACGAAATAAACAGGCCAAAGCAAGCCACGCGATTTGCTTGACAGACTGCTCAGTTTTTATTATTCAACAGCACGAGATGCTGGCACACAGTACGTCTGGCACGTTAAAGCATGAAAACGTTACTATTCCCATCACCTTTTTAGCTCGTTTCCTGCAGTGCCGCCAAAGGCTCGTTCCGTTTCGAAAAGAGCCGGCCTTTTCTAGCAGCGATCGCAGCCTAAAGGCTATTCCTAGGGCAGAAAGACTAACGGCTCGCTCACCTAGGTACCACTTACCTGGCTCCATTAGTTACTACGGGGATTAGCAAGGAAAGCGCATCGCCT
Source organism: Apteryx mantelli (assembly GCF_036417845.1). Lineage (NCBI taxonomy): Eukaryota > Metazoa > Chordata > Aves > Apterygiformes > Apterygidae > Apteryx > Apteryx mantelli. Next base: position 23,438 of record NW_027118757.1, read on the forward strand.
TCTCTAAAGGGGAAAGACGCTCTTTTAAGCGCTTCCAGCGACTCCCCAGCATTGTCGTTACTTTGCGCGGCTAGGCAGCTTCTTCAAAGCCAGCTGCAAGAAAGAGTTTGCCTCCAAGGCACAACTTTCTGCTCCCCAGGGGCCGCTCGAGAGGAAAGCGGGCATTCGCCGCCCGCCCTCGGACAAAACGCACGGCAAGCCCTCGAGCACAGCACAAGACACCTTCTCTAGGGAAACCCGCTACTACGTCTCCTTCGCCGCAGGTTTTTCTCGGTATCGTGGCCCATTCGACAAACAAAAGAGGGCGAGAAATGTTTTCATCTGCTCTAAGGGCTTTCGTAGAAGAGAACGACATCGAAAGGAGTTACTACGGGATTTAGGCTCGGCTACGCACGCTACCCCAGCGCCACGGACTCGCTTTCGAGGGTCGGTAACGTGCGCGGTTTTTGCGCTCGTATTCACGGAACGAACAGGCGCTTCCCCGAGGAGGAGCGTTCGTAAAAAACTCTGACAATGCGTTGCGAGGCAGCAAACCTAGGCGAGCAGTTCTTTACTGGGATCCCTCGGCTGACGTTTCTTCGGCCGCACGCTCGCGGTCAAAGGCGTCTTTCTCACGTCCCGCCGTCAGGGCCTCCCCAGCAATTCCCGCAGCGACTCCCCCCTCGGGACAAACAGCTCGAGGACACGCACGGTCTCGCTAAAAGAACGGGGGGGGGGGGGGGGAACAAACGCGTGCGCTGCGCGTGGCACTCGCAGACCCGATCTTCGGGTCCAGAAGAAAACTCTCTAAAGCGGACCAGGCGGGCCAAAGAGGTCCCTTCTTTGCGCCACGCTTCTTTCCTCGCGCAGACGTCGGCCGCCTCTCCCCGCTCTCACGGGATCCCCTACCGGCAAGGGCACGGCGAAACGTTTCGGAAACGACAGCGTTTCCCAGAAGCATTTCCAACGCCTTGGGAAAACAGCCGAAGGAGAGGCTCACGCGGGGCGCGTAACTAGAAAGAACGCTCCGCACAAAGGCCTCAAATGACCAGCCCGGAGCAGGGATCCCGGGCTCTCCGGGAGCGCAGGAGTTCTCACGTCCCTACTGAATGGAGCGCGCTGCCCGTGAAACACGAGACGCCGCAGCGACGCCGATCGTCGGAGGGAAGCCTGCAATAAGAGCAAAAGAAAAGCAGACGTTGAGGACAAAGACCAAGCTACGAGCCCCTCGCAATCCAGACACGCTTCTAGATTTACCGCCTATTTCAAGGCGCGCCTTCGGCAATTCCGTCCAATTTATTTTCCCAGAAGCCCGCGGCGAGGACGAAACGCCTCTCAAAGGAAGGTACGGCACAACCGCTCTGGCCTATAAACTACCGGTTTCGACACAGGAAAAGCACGGGGAAAGCGCTCGCGTTCCCCCCGAGAAACCACGTCCAAGCAGACCGATGAAGCAGGCCCCAAGTCTGAAAGCGGACCTAAAGGAGCCCGTTTGGCGGCCACGAGCTGGAACACGCCGTTCTCCTCCTCGCTAACAACCTCCCGTAGAGACCGGCAGCTGTACAGCGCCTTCTGCGCTACACGGAGGAGTCGGATACCGGGCAGATGCCGCGTCCCGAACGCGCAACTAGAGATTTGAACGCACGGACGTAAACAAACGCCCGTGACGTAGCGGAGGTCTAGCGTATTCACGTTTACCGTGCGTCGGTTCTCCTGCGCGGACGGGCCGTTCCACCTTCTTTACTCGTTAGCTGACAGACGCCCTAGGAGAAAGCAAAGAAAGGAAGAAATTCAGAACGAAATGAAACAGATCGGAGGCAGCCTCCAAGGCTTTGATCCATCCCCCCCAGGCGGCCGAACCCCCTTTGCAAAGGCACATCTCAAAAGACGTGTCCTTCCGCGATCGCTGCGCTCCTGAGAGCCTAATAGTAGATGGTGCTTGTTAAACAGGAATGAGATGGTAAAACAGATGTTTCCCAGTCTCAAAGAGATTTACGGCATCTACATATTATGATACACCAAAAAGGAAAAACAAGATGCATTTTTTTTTTTTTGGGGGGGGGGGGAGGGCGGGCGGTGGGGAAATCCTTAAAGCTTTCAACACCAGCATCTTAATACGGCTTATTTGCACCTTAATTCTGAAGAGAACGAGAAGGGGGGAGAGCTGGCCACAAAGGCGGCGAGGGAAAAAGAGGGAGGCAAAGGCAGACAGAGAAAGCGGACAGCGCAGGGCAGAAGAGGGAGAGGGAGGCAAACGGGCGGACGGGGAGCTGAACAGAGGCGCGGAAACAGAACGAGAAGGCTGCCGAGGGGGACGGAGGGCTGCAAAGGAGCCTGGCGTTCAGCGACGGTATTTTACCGCTCCTCGCGCGTTAGCAGCCCCTTTCAGATGCTTAAGCCCAAATTCTCTCAGCCCTTCACAGCTTCAGTCCCCGCGGCATCTAGTTTCTCCACACTCTCCAATCTTCCTCTCTCTTTCCTGTCCTGCTCAAAACCCCCCCCCCAGACCCCTTCTGTACTTACGCGCTTCCTTAAAACAGTATCGCCGAAGTCAACCGAACGGGCTGAGCCGCTCCTCTTCCGCTCGCCGGCCCTCGGAACGTCAGCCTGCAAACGAATCGGACCGCCGAGGTCACCGGCAGAGTCTCCTTTCGGAGCTTCGTCCCCGCCCCCCCCCCCCAAGCTTTAACGACGGTTTCCCAAGCGGGGCAAACGCAGGGCCTCCCTTCAGCCCCGTAACGGTTGTTATCGTGGGCTCCCAAGTCGCCGTGACGACGCTAAGCGGCAAAGCAAGGCAAAGGCAGCTGGGGGCACAGCTTACCCACCTAGCCGCGAAAATTCCTATTTGAGGCCTCCCTCGCCGCTTCTGCCAGGCAAACGCACCGAAACAAAGCTCCCGACAGGCAGCTGAGGCTGCACACGGACCTCGGGGCCCCGCTAGCAACAGCGACGCCGGAGCCGCCGGGCTGCCAGGCGCTATTCCCCCCCCACACACACACCCTCCCCTGCCGGCCTGGCGAAGCGCGGCTTACGACTCACGAGTGCGGGAAGGACGCCGCCGAGCTTCCCGCGGCCGAAGGCTCCTCGTCAGGAGCGGGCAGAGAACCTTTCCGCCGGCGTTCGGAGTCCCCCGGCCGCTCTCGGCACCCGAGAACTTGCCGACAAAGGGCTGAGGGCGGGAGCCCGCACTTCTTCACGGCAGCACACAGCCGTTCCCCGACGTGCCCAACGCCTAGGAGTAGCGCAATTATAAAGACAAAAACAGCACCGCTACAGGGCGTAAAGCCAAGCTGAAATTCCGACAGCCAAATCTTCGCGCCCGACAGAACGGGCCATGTGCATCGGCGCCTACAGCTCGAGGCTAGCGAGGCCTCGCGGGCGATGCTTCTCTGGCAGGCTGCGCAGCTGAACTCCTGCGTCTTGCCCGAGAGTGTGCGCTGCCCACAAAAGCACAGAGCGAAGGAAGGAAGGAAATAAATCGATTCAAAGGTCGGCAGAAAATCGTAACAATCCAAAGTTGTTTCTAACCACAAAAGCGCATCTAATACACGAGAAGGAGCCTTAATTCCGCAAGGCTTTCACTTTTCTTCTAGCTGCCGCCTTCCTGCTGCCCCAAATGCCATTGCCAGGCAATCAACCTGGGGTCGCGCTAACTGAGCCTTCCTGAAAGCCATCTCTTCGTTTTACAATTCGCACGCTTCCCTCTCCCTCTGGCCACCTGACCGCCGTTCCCCTAAGACAGGAATTTGCTGCCTTGGGGCTCTTAAAGCACGACGCTTCGCAGACACAGAAAGTCACGCCGGCGCAGAAACGGATGGACGTGGCATCCTTTCTGTAACGCGTACGCACCTTCCGTTAGATGTCGGTCACCTGTTATTCCGATCGCTATTAACGGCGAACCTTCCTCGCCGGGAAGAACGGGCTTTCCCTTTTGGGGCGACGGAGACGGCTCTCGCTCGGTTCCTTTTCATTTTATTACTTTGGCTCGCTTACGTTTTTCTGGTA
>NW_027118758.1:0-27324 GCF_036417845.1 Apteryx mantelli
GAGCCACGTGCATCGGCGCCTACAGCTCCTCAAGGCTAGCGAGGCCTCGTGGGCGACGTTCCTCTGGCAGGCTGCGCAGCTGAACTCCCCCGTGTCGCCTAAGAGTCCGTGACGTGACGTATTCAAAGCTCAGCAGAAATTAACAATCCAAAGTTGTTTCTAAGCACAAAAGCGGATCTACTACACGAGAAGGAAGGAGTCCTAATTCCGCAAGGCTTTACCTTTTCTTCGAGCTGCCGTCTTCCTGCTGCCCCAAAGACCATTGCCAGGCAATTAACCTGGGGTCGCGCTAAATGAGCCTTCCTCTTCGTTTTACAATTCGCACGCTTGCCTCTCCCTCTCTCTCTGGCCACCTGACCGCCGTTCCCCGAAGACGGGAATTTGCCGTCTTGGAGCTCTTAAAGCACGACGCTTCACAGATGCAGAGAGTCACGCGCACGGAAACGGATGGACGCAGCGTCCTTTCCGTAACGCGTACGCACCTTCCGTTAGATGTCGCTCATCTGTTATTCCGATCGCTATTACCGGCGAACCTTCCTCACCGGGAGGAACGGGCTTTCCCTTTCGGGGCGACGGAGACGGCTCTCGCTCGGTTCCCTTTAATTTTATTACTTCGGCTCGCTTACGTTTTTCTGTCTCTTCAGCTTCAGCCGTGGCAACGAATCTAAAAATTAAATATCCTATCTTTCCTTTTCTACGTACGCGTGTACGATAACAAAACAAAATACAAACGACCGAAGCAAAACTAAGGCAGCTACGGTTAACAAGAGGCGCAGGGCAGCAACGGGTCGCTTAGTCCTCAGCGCTGCCTCCGGGAGGGAGGCCGAAAGAACGAACGTTCCGCATCAAGAGTTACCTTGGTTACCCGGGCCAGAACGCCTCCTACTGTCGCAGCTTCTGGGGAGATCGAGGGTCCGCTGCTGCATTTTTGCTTCCTCCTTTCAGCCCGCCCCTTCGGGAGTAAACGCAAAAAACCGCTCGCTCGTCCGGCTTTGCTCTTTGTCAGCATTTGCTATTGTCGGTTCCGCCTCTGTAACAAAGACAGAAAATTGCATTTCGCTTCCAACAAAACACTTCGATTTACACGCGTTCTTTTTCTCTTTCCCGTGGTTTTTTTTTTTTTCTTTCCCCCCTTTCTTTCTTTTTCCTTCTTTCCCTCAAAGGAAAGGTCTTAATACACCGCTTTGCATCGTACGTTACGGGGTAAGCCGTTTGGAAACACTACAGGGCCGACGCCGCGCCGCAACCCTGCTCCGGGGCCCGCCTGCCCCCCCGCTCCGCTCCGCCGCGCCGCCTCCGCAGGGGCGAGCGCGTGCCCCGGCCCGCGCTGCCAACGAACTGGCGCCCTAAACGCCGCGCACGCAAAACGCAAAGTCACACCCGCGCTCCCGGCGCGGCGCCGGGTCCCAGCCCGCCCCCCCACTCGCCCCGCACCGCCGCCTCCACGCAGCGACGGCCGCAGCGGGCAGGATGCAGCCCGACGCCCCCCGAACCTATGCGTTCGCCTCACCCGGGGGCCCCACATCCTTCACTCCACGCCACCTCCGCACTCACCCGCCGCCGCCGCCGAGCGAAAACGCCCTCCCTGCTCGCCGCCATCTTGCTTCCCCGCCGCCGCGCATGCGCCGCTCGCCAACGGACTGCGGCGGCAGTGACGCTTGAGCACCGCGCACGTGCCGGCTCGGACAGCGCGGGGGGGGGGGAGCGAGGGGAGCGGGAGGGGCGGGGGGGAGCGAGGGGAGCGGGAGGGGAGCAGAGGGAGCCCGAGGGGCGGGGGGGAGCGAGGGGAGCCCGAGGGGCGGGGCGGAGTGCGAGGGGAGCGCGAGAGGCGGGGGGGGAGCGTGAGGGGAGCAGGGGGGCCCGAGGAGCGGGGGGGAGCACGAGGGGAGCCCGAGAAGCGGGGGGGGAGCGCGGGGGCGGGGGGGAGCGCGAGGGGACCAGGGGGAGCGCGAGGGGCGGGGCGGAGCGCGAGGGGAGCAAGGGGAGCCCGAGAGAAGCCTGAGAAGCAGGGGGGAGCCCGAGAAGCGGGGGGGAGCGCGAGGGGAGCAGGGGGAGTGCGAGGGGCGGGGCAGAGCGCGAGGGGAGCAAGGGGAGCCCGAGGAGCGGGGGGGAGCGTGAGAAGAGCCTGAGAAGCAGGGGGGAGCCCGAGAAGCGGGGGGGAGCGCGAGGGGAGCCCGAGAAGCAGGGGGGAGCGCGAGGGGAGCAGGGGGAGCCCGAGGGGCGGGGCGGAGCGCGAGGGGAGCAGGGGGAGCGCGAGGGGAGCAGGGGGAGCCCGAGGGGAGCAGGGGGAGCGCGAGGGGAGCAGGGGGAGCGCGAGGGGAGCGCGAGGGGCGGGGCGGAGCGCGAGGGGAGCAGGGGGAGCCCGAGGAGCGGGGGGGGAGCGCGAGGGGAGCCCGAGAAGCAGGGGGGAGCGCGGGGGTGGGGGGGAGCGCGAGGGGAGCCCGAGAAGCGGGGGGGAGCGCGAGGGGCGGGTGGAGCGGGGAATCCCGAGGGGCGGGGGCGAGCCGGGGAGCCCGAGGGGCGGGGGGGAGCACGAAGGGAGGCGAGACCCGCAATGGCATGCTCGCGCCGCGGCGCTGCAGCCGGGCGGCTCACGCGTGCGAACCGCAGCCCGCCGCGGCAGCCCGGGACTCCCAGCGAGCGCCCCGAGGCTGCCCGAGCCCGTGGCCGCTCCAAGAGCACCGGGAAGGGGCGACGAGCACGCTCCATTCGCTTACCCGTTACCGAAACGGCGGAGAGCAGCAGCAAACATGGCGACCGGCACTGAGCATGTGCGCGCCGGCTGTCTGCGCATGCGCGCCCCCCCCACCGGGTGCAGTACCGCTTTTTGGACACAGGGTGGCAGCAGTGAGCGCGGCGGAACGCTGTGCGCGTGCGCGCCCCCCCCACCGGGTGCAGTACCGCTTTTTGGACACAGGGTGGCAGCAGTGAGCACGGCGGAACCCAGTGCGCACACGAGCCCCCCCACAGGGTGCAGTACCGATTTTTGGACACAGGGTGGCAGCAGTGAGCACGGCGGAACCCAGTGCGCATGCGCGCCCCCCTTTCCGTGCCGTACTGCTTTTTTGACGCCCCGAGGGCAGCAGGGCGCGCGGCCGCCCCCGGCACGCGCACACCGCTGCAGAGCCCCCCCGCCCGCCCTTTGCAGACATTTCACCACCCTCGCCTCGGCTCATCTGCCCTTATTTACAGCGCCTGCTGCGAGGCGCAGCGTCGCCGCGTGTCGTGCTCGAGCCGCTGCTCCTAGAGGCTTCAGTAACAGCGCTTTCCTTTGAACATCGTTGCAAAATACTCCACAGACAAAAAAGAGTCAGAGGCTGCACTTAAAAAAACAAAACGAAAACAAAAAAACCACCCACCTACTTAACGGGACAATTTGCAAGCGTTCCAAGAAGCAGCCGTTCTTCTTTAGAACTTTCGACCTCTCGCCTTTACTGATCGTTAAACAAAATAAACAGCCCAAAGCAAGCCGCGCTATTTGCTTGACAGACTGCTCGGTTTTTATTATTAAACGGTACGAGATGCTGGCACGCGGCATGTCTTATTCGGATTCTTGGGCCGACGTTCCTTCGGCCGCACGCACGCGGTCAAAGGCGTCTTTTTCACGTCCCGCCGTCAGGGCCTCCCCAGCAATTCCCGCAGCGACTCCCCCCTCGGGACAAACAGCTCGAGGACACGCACGGTCTTGCTAAAAGAACGGGGGGGGGGGGGAAACAAACGCGTGCGCTGAGCGCGGCACTCGCAGACCCGATCTTCGGGTCCAAAAGAAAACTCTCTAAAGCGGACCAGGCGGGCCAAAGAGGTCCCTTCTTTGCGCCACGCTTCTTTCCTCGCACAGACGTCGGCCGCCTCTGCCCGCTCTCACGGTATCCCCTACCGGCAAGGACACGGCGAAACGTTTCGGAAACGACGGCGTTTCCCAGAAGCGTTTCCGCCGCCTTGGGAAAACGGCCGAAGGAGAGGCTCACGCGGGGCGCGTAGCTAGAAAGAACGCTCCGCACAAAGGCCTAAAATGACCAGCCCGGAGCAGGGATCCCGGGCTCTCCGGGAGCGCAGGAGTTCTCACGTCCTTACTGAGCAGAGACCGCTGCCCGTGAAACACGAGACGCCGCAGCGACGCCGATCGTTGGAGGGAAGCCTGCAATAAGAGCGAAAGAAAAGCAGACGTTGAGGACAAAGACCAAGTTACGAGCCCCTCGCGATTCAGACACGCTTCTAGATTTACCGCCTATTTCAAGGCGCGCCTTCGGCAATTCCGTCCAATTGATTTTCCCCGAAGCCCGAGACGCGGACGAAACGCCTCTCAAAGGAAGGTACGGCATAACCGCTCTGGCCTATAAACTACCGGTTTCGACGCAGGAAAAGCACAGGGAAAGCACTAGCGTTCCCCCCAAGAAACCACGTCCAAGCGGACCGATGAAGTAGGCCCCAAGTCTGAAAGCGGACCTAAAGGAGCCCGTTTGGCGGTCGCGAGCTGGAATACACCGTTCTCCTTCTCACTAACAACCTCCCGTAGAGACCGGCAGCTGTACAGCGCCTTCTACGCTACACGGAGGAGTCGGATAGCGGGCAGATGCCGCGTCCCGAATGCGCAACTAGAGATTGGAACGCACGGACGTAAACAAACGCCCGTGACGTAGCGGAGGTCTAGCGTATTCACGTTTACCGTGCGTCAGTTCTCCTCTGCGGACAGGCCGTTCCATCTTCTTTACTCGTTAGCTGACAGACGCCCTAGGAGAAAGCAAAGAAAGGAAGAAATTCAAAAGGAAATGAAACAGATCGGAGGGAGCCTCAAAGGCTTTGATCCATCCCCCCAGGCAGCCGAACCACCTTCGCAAAGGCACACCTCAAAAGACACGTCCTTCCGGGATCGCTGCACAGCCCAGCCAGAAAAGAGGAACAGAAACAAACAGAACGAGAAGGCTGCAGAGGGGGACGGAGGGCCGGAAAGGAGCCTGCTGTCCAGCGATGGTATTTTACCGCTCCTTGCGCGTTAGCAGCCCCTTTCAGATGCTTAAGCCCAAATTCTCTCAGCCCTTAACAGCTTCAGTACCCGCGGCACCTAGTTTTTCCACGCTCTCCAGTCTTCCTCGCTCTTTCCCGTCTCGGGCGAAAAGCCTCCCAGACCCCGTCTGCACTTACGCGCTTCCTTAAAACAGGATCGCCGAAATCAACCGAACGGGCTGAGCTGCTCCTCTTCCGCTCGCCGGCCCTCGGAACGTCAGCCTGCAAACGAATCGGACCACCGAGGTCACCGGCAGAGTCTCCTTTCGGAGCTCGGCCCCCCCCCCCAAGCTTTAACGACGGTTTCCCAAGCGGGGCAAACGCAGGGCCTCCCTTCGGCCCCGGAACGGTTTTTATCGCGGGCTCCCAAGTCGCCGTTACGACACTAAGCGGCAAAGCAAGGCAAAGACAGCTGGGGTCGCAGCTTACCCACCTAGGCACGAAAATTCTTCTTTGAGGCCTCCCTCGCTGCTTTTGCCAGGTAAACACACCAAAACAAAGCTCCCGACAGGCAGCTGAGGCTTCACATGGACCTCGGGGCCCCGCTAGCAACGGCGACGCCGGAGCCGCCGGGCTACCAGGCGCTATTCCCACCCCCCTCCCCTCCCCTCCCCTGCCCTGCCGGCCCGCGAACCGCGGCTTATTACTCACGAGTCCGGGAAGGACGCCGCCGACCTTCCCGCGGCCGAAGGCTCCTCGTCAGGAGCGGGCAGAGAACCTTTCCGCCGGCATTCGGAGTCTCCCGGCCGCTCTCGACACCCGATAACTTGCCGAGAAAGGGCTGAGGGCGGGAGCCTGCAGTTCTTCACGGCAGCACACAATCGTTCCCCGATGTGCCGAACGCCTAGCATTAACACAATTTAGAAATACAAAAATACCACCGCTACAGGGCGCAAAGCCAAGCTGAAATTTCGGCAGCCAAAGCAAACCTCTTCGCGCCCGACAGAACGAGCCACGTGCATCGGCGCCTACAGCTCCTCAAGGCTAGCGAGGCCTCGTGGGCGACGTTCCTCTGGCAGGCTGCGCAGCTGAACTCCCCCGTGTCGCCTAAGAGTCCGTGACGTGACGTATTCAAAGCTCAGCAGAAATTAACAATCCAAAGTTGTTTCTAAGCACAAAAGCGGATCTACTACACGAGAAGGAAGGAGTCCTAATTCCGCAAGGCTTTACCTTTTCTTCGAGCTGCCGTCTTCCTGCTGCCCCAAAGACCATTGCCAGGCAATTAACCTGGGGTTGCGCTAAATGAGCCTTCCTCTTCGTTTTACAATTCGCACGCTTGCCTCTCCCTCTCTCTCTGGCCACCTGACCGCCGTTCCCCGAAGACGGGAATTTGCCGTCTTGGAGCTCTTAAAGCACGACGCTTCACAGATGCAGAGAGTCACGCGCACGGAAACGGATGGACGCAGCGTCCTTTCCGTAACGCGTACGCACCTTCCGTTAGATGTCGCTCATCTGTTATTCCGATCGCTATTACCGGCGAACCTTCCTCACCGGGAGGAACGGGCTTTCCCTTTCGGGGCGACGGAGACGGCTCTCGCTCGGTTCCCTTTAATTTTATTACTTCGGCTCGCTTACGTTTTTCTGTCTCTTCAGCTTCAGCCGTGGCAACGAATCTAAAAATTAAATATCCTATCTTTCCTTTTCTACGTACGCGTGTACGATAACAAAACAAAATACAAACGACCGAAGCAAAACTAAGGCAGCTACGGTTAACAAGAGGCGCAGGGCAGCAACGGGTCGCTTAGTCCTCAGCGCTGCCTCCGGGAGGGAGGCCGAAAGAACGAACGTTCCGCATCAAGAGTTACCTTGGTTACCCGGGCCAGAACGCCTCCTACTGTCGCAGCTTCTGGGGAGATCGAGGGTCCGCTGCTGCATTTTTGCTTCCTCCTTTCAGCCCGCCCCTTCGGGAGTAAACGCAAAAAACCGCTCGCTCGTCCGGCTTTGCTCTTTGTCAGCATTTGCTATTGTTGGTTCCGCCTCTGTAACAAAGACAGAAAATTGCATTTCGCTTCCAACAAAACACTTCGATTTACACGCGTTCTTTTTCTCTTTCCCGTGGTTTTTTTTTTTTTCTTTCCCCCCTTTCTTTCTTTTTCCTTCTTTCCCTCAAAGGAAAGGTCTTAATACACCGCTTTGCATCGTACGTTACGGGGTAAGCCGTTTGGAAACACTACAGGGCCGACGCCGCGCCGCAACCCTGCTCCGGGGCCCGCCTGCCCCCCCGCTCCGCTCCGCCGCGCCGCCTCCGCAGGGGCGAGCGCGTGCCCCGGCCCGCGCTGCCAACGAACTGGCGCCCTAAACGCCGCGCACGCAAAACGCAAAGTCACACCCGCGCTCCCGGCGCGGCGCCGGGTCCCAGCCCGCCCCCCCACTCGCCCCGCACCGCCGCCTCCACGCAGCGACGGCCGCAGCGGGCAGGATGCAGCCCGACGCCCCCCGAACCTATGCGTTCGCCTCACCCGGGGGCCCCACATCCTTCACTCCACGCCACCTCCGCACTCACCCGCCGCCGCCGCCGAGCGAAAACGCCCTCCCTGCTCGCCGCCATCTTGCTTCCCCGCCGCCGCGCATGCGCCGCTCGCCAACGGACTGCGGCGGCAGTGACGCTTGAGCACCGCGCACGTGCCGGCTCGGACAGCGCGGGGGGGGGGGAGCGAGGGGAGCGGGAGGGGCGGGGGGGAGCGAGGGGAGCGGGAGGGGAGCAGAGGGAGCCCGAGGGGCGGGGGGGAGCGAGGGGAGCCCGAGGGGCGGGGCGGAGTGCGAGGGGAGCGCGAGAGGCGGGGGGGGAGCGTGAGGGGAGCAGGGGGGCCCGAGGAGCGGGGGGGAGCACGAGGGGAGCCCGAGAAGCGGGGGGGGAGCGCGGGGGCGGGGGGGAGCGCGAGGGGACCAGGGGGAGCGCGAGGGGCGGGGCGGAGCGCGAGGGGAGCAAGGGGAGCCCGAGAGAAGCCTGAGAAGCAGGGGGGAGCCCGAGAAGCGGGGGGGAGCGCGAGGGGAGCAGGGGGAGTGCGAGGGGCGGGGCAGAGCGCGAGGGGAGCAAGGGGAGCCCGAGGAGCGGGGGGGAGCGTGAGAAGAGCCTGAGAAGCAGGGGGGAGCCCGAGAAGCGGGGGGGAGCGCGAGGGGAGCCCGAGAAGCAGGGGGGAGCGCGAGGGGAGCAGGGGGAGCCCGAGGGGCGGGGCGGAGCGCGAGGGGAGCAGGGGGAGCGCGAGGGGAGCAGGGGGAGCCCGAGGGGAGCAGGGGGAGCGCGAGGGGAGCAGGGGGAGCGCGAGGGGAGCGCGAGGGGCGGGGCGGAGCGCGAGGGGAGCAGGGGGAGCCCGAGGAGCGGGGGGGGAGCGCGAGGGGAGCCCGAGAAGCAGGGGGGAGCGCGGGGGTGGGGGGGAGCGCGAGGGGAGCCCGAGAAGCGGGGGGGAGCGCGAGGGGCGGGTGGAGCGGGGAATCCCGAGGGGCGGGGGCGAGCCGGGGAGCCCGAGGGGCGGGGGGGAGCACGAAGGGAGGCGAGACCCGCAATGGCATGCTCGCGCCGCGGCGCTGCAGCCGGGCGGCTCACGCGTGCGAACCGCAGCCCGCCGCGGCAGCCCGGGACTCCCAGCGAGCGCCCCGAGGCTGCCCGAGCCCGTGGCCGCTCCAAGAGCACCGGGAAGGGGCGACGAGCACGCTCCATTCGCTTACCCGTTACCGAAACGGCGGAGAGCAGCAGCAAACATGGCGACCGGCACTGAGCATGTGCGCGCCGGCTGTCTGCGCATGCGCGCCCCCCCCACCGGGTGCAGTACCGCTTTTTGGACACAGGGTGGCAGCAGTGAGCGCGGCGGAACGCTGTGCGCGTGCGCGCCCCCCCCACCGGGTGCAGTACCGCTTTTTGGACACAGGGTGGCAGCAGTGAGCACGGCGGAACCCAGTGCGCACACGAGCCCCCCCACAGGGTGCAGTACCGATTTTTGGACACAGGGTGGCAGCAGTGAGCACGGAGGAACCCAGTGCGCACGCGCGCCCCCCCCACCGGGTGCAGTACCGCTTTTTGGACACAGGGTGGCAGCAGTGAGCGCGGCGGAACGCTGTGCGCACGCGCGCCCCCCCCCACAGGGTGCAGTACCGATTTTTGGACACAGGGTGGCAGCAGTGAGCACGGCGGAACCCAGTGCGCATGCGCGCCCCCCTTTCCGTGCCGTACTGCTTTTTTGACGCCCCGAGGGCAGCAGGGCGCGCGGCCGCCCCCGGCACGCGCACACCGCTGCAGAGCCCCCCCGCCCGCCCTTTGCAGACATTTCACCACCCTCGCCTCGGCTCATCTGCCCTTATTTACAGCGCCTGCTGCGAGGCGCAGCGTCGCCGCGTGTCGTGCTCGAGCCGCTGCTCCTAGAGGCTTCAGTAACAGCGCTTTCCTTTGAACATCGTTGCAAAATACTCCACAGACAAAAAAGAGTCAGAGGCTGCACTTAAAAAAACAAAACGAAAACAAAAAAACCACCCACCTACTTAACGGGACAATTTGCAAGCGTTCCAAGAAGCAGCCGTTCTTCTTTAGAACTTTCGACCTCTCGCCTTTACTGATCGTTAAACAAAATAAACAGCCCAAAGCAAGCCGCGCTATTTGCTTGACAGACTGCTCGGTTTTTATTATTAAACGGTACGAGATGCTGGCACGCGGCATGTCTTATTCGGATTCTTGGGCCGACGTTCCTTCGGCCGCACGCACGCGGTCAAAGGCGTCTTTTTCACGTCCCGCCGTCAGGGCCTCCCCAGCAATTCCCGCAGCGACTCCCCCCTCGGGACAAACAGCTCGAGGACACGCACGGTCTTGCTAAAAGAACGGGGGGGGGGGGGGGAAACAAACGCGTGCGCTGAGCGCGGCACTCGCAGACCCGATCTTCGGGTCCAAAAGAAAACTCTCTAAAGCGGACCAGGCGGGCCAAAGAGGTCCCTTCTTTGCGCCACGCTTCTTTCCTCGCACAGACGTCGGCCGCCTCTGCCCGCTCTCACGGTATCCCCTACCGGCAAGGACACGGCGAAACGTTTCGGAAACGACGGCGTTTCCCAGAAGCGTTTCCGCCGCCTTGGGAAAACGGCCGAAGGAGAGGCTCACGCGGGGCGCGTAGCTAGAAAGAACGCTCCGCACAAAGGCCTAAAATGACCAGCCCGGAGCAGGGATCCTGGGCTCTCCGGGAGCGCAGGAGTTCTCACGTCCTTACTGAGCAGAGACCGCTGCCCGTGAAACACGAGACGCCGCAGCGACGCCGATCGTTGGAGGGAAGCCTGCAATAAGAGCGAAAGAAAAGCAGACGTTGAGGACAAAGACCAAGTTACGAGCCCCTCGCGATTCAGACACGCTTCTAGATTTACCGCCTATTTCAAGGCGCGCCTTCGGCAATTCCGTCCAATTGATTTTCCCCGAAGCCCGAGACGCGGACGAAACGCCTCTCAAAGGAAGGTACGGCATAACCGCTCTGGCCTATAAACTACCGGTTTCGACGCAGGAAAAGCACAGGGAAAGCACTAGCGTTCCCCCCAAGAAACCACGTCCAAGCGGACCGATGAAGTAGGCCCCAAGTCTGAAAGCGGACCTAAAGGAGCCCGTTTGGCGGTCGCGAGCTGGAATACACCGTTCTCCTTCTCACTAACAACCTCCCGTAGAGACCGGCAGCTGTACAGCGCCTTCTACGCTACACGGAGGAGTCGGATAGCGGGCAGATGCCGCGTCCCGAATGCGCAACTAGAGATTGGAACGCACGGACGTAAACAAACGCCCGTGACGTAGCGGAGGTCTAGCGTATTCACGTTTACCGTGCGTCAGTTCTCCTCTGCGGACAGGCCGTTCCATCTTCTTTACTCGTTAGCTGACAGACGCCCTAGGAGAAAGCAAAGAAAGGAAGAAATTCAAAAGGAAATGAAACAGATCGGAGGGAGCCTCAAAGGCTTTGATCCATCCCCCCAGGCAGCCGAACCACCTTCGCAAAGGCACACCTCAAAAGACACGTCCTTCCGGGATCGCTGCACAGCCCAGCCAGAAAAGAGGAACAGAAACAAACAGAACGAGAAGGCTGCAGAGGGGGACGGAGGGCCGGAAAGGAGCCTGCTGTCCAGCGATGGTATTTTACCGCTCCTTGCGCGTTAGCAGCCCCTTTCAGATGCTTAAGCCCAAATTCTCTCAGCCCTTAACAGCTTCAGTACCCGCGGCACCTAGTTTTTCCACGCTCTCCAGTCTTCCTCGCTCTTTCCCGTCTCGGGCGAAAAGCCTCCCAGACCCCGTCTGCACTTACGCGCTTCCTTAAAACAGGATCGCCGAAATCAACCGAACGGGCTGAGCTGCTCCTCTTCCGCTCGCCGGCCCTCGGAACGTCAGCCTGCAAACGAATCGGACCACCGAGGTCACCGGCAGAGTCTCCTTTCGGAGCTCGGCCCCCCCCCCCAAGCTTTAACGACGGTTTCCCAAGCGGGGCAAACGCAGGGCCTCCCTTCGGCCCCGGAACGGTTTTTATCGCGGGCTCCCAAGTCGCCGTTACGACACTAAGCGGCAAAGCAAGGCAAAGACAGCTGGGGTCGCAGCTTACCCACCTAGGCACGAAAATTCTTCTTTGAGGCCTCCCTCGCTGCTTTTGCCAGGTAAACACACCAAAACAAAGCTCCCGACAGGCAGCTGAGGCTTCACATGGACCTCGGGGCCCCGCTAGCAACGGCGACGCCGGAGCCGCCGGGCTACCAGGCGCTATTCCCCCCCCCCCTCCCCTCCCCTCCCCTGCCCTGCCGGCCCGCGAACCGCGGCTTATTACTCACGAGTCCGGGAAGGACGCCGCCGACCTTCCCGTGGCCGAAGGCTCCTCGTCAGGAGCGGGCAGAGAACCTTTCCGCCGGCATTCGGAGTCTCCCGGCCGCTCTCGACACCCGATAACTTGCCGAGAAAGGGCTGAGGGCGGGAGCCTGCAGTTCTTCACGGCAGCACACAGTCGTTCCCCGATGTGCCGAACGCCTAGCATTAACACAATTTAGAAATACAAAAATACCACCGCTACAGGGCGCAAAGCCAAGCTGAAATTTCGGCAGCCAAAGCAAACCTCTTCGCGCCCGACAGAACGAGCCACGTGCATCGGCGCCTACAGCTCCTCAAGGCTAGCGAGGCCTCGTGGGCGACGTTCCTCTGGCAGGCTGCGCAGCTGAACTCCCCCGTGTCGCCTAAGAGTCCGTGACGTGACGTATTCAAAGCTCAGCAGAAATTAACAATCCAAAGTTGTTTCTAAGCACAAAAGCGGATCTACTACACGAGAAGGAAGGAGTCCTAATTCCGCAAGGCTTTACCTTTTCTTCGAGCTGCCGTCTTCCTGCTGCCCCAAAGACCATTGCCAGGCAATTAACCTGGGGTCGCGCTAAATGAGCCTTCCTCTTCGTTTTACAATTCGCACGCTTGCCTCTCCCTCTCTCTCTGGCCACCTGACCGCCGTTCCCCGAAGACGGGAATTTGCCGTCTTGGAGCTCTTAAAGCACGACGCTTCACAGATGCAGAGAGTCACGCGCACGGAAACGGATGGACGCAGCGTCCTTTCCGTAACGCGTACGCACCTTCCGTTAGATGTCGCTCATCTGTTATTCCGATCGCTATTACCGGCGAACCTTCCTCACCGGGAGGAACGGGCTTTCCCTTTCGGGGCGACGGAGACGGCTCTCGCTCGGTTCCCTTTAATTTTATTACTTCGGCTCGCTTACGTTTTTCTGTCTCTTCAGCTTCAGCCGTGGCAACGAATCTAAAAATTAAATATCCTATCTTTCCTTTTCTACGTACGCGTGTACGATAACAAAACAAAATACAAACGACCGAAGCAAAACTAAGGCAGCTACGGTTAACAAGAGGCGCAGGGCAGCAACGGGTCGCTTAGTCCTCAGCGCTGCCTCCGGGAGGGAGGCCGAAAGAACGAACGTTCCGCATCAAGAGTTACCTTGGTTACCCGGGCCAGAACGCCTCCTACTGTCGCAGCTTCTGGGGAGATCGAGGGTCCGCTGCTGCATTTTTGCTTCCTCCTTTCAGCCCGCCCCTTCGGGAGTAAGCGCAAAAAACCGCTCGCTCGTCCGGCTTTGCTCTTTGTCAGCATTTGCTATTGTCGGTTCCGCCTCTGTAACAAAGACAGAAAATTGCATTTCGCTTCCAACAAAACACTTCGATTTACACGCGTTCTTTTTCTCTTTCCCGTGGTTTTTTTTTTTTTCTTTCCCCCCTTTCTTTCTTTTTCCTTCTTTCCCTCAAAGGAAAGGTCTTAATACACCGCTTTGCATCGTACGTTACGGGGTAAGCCCTTTGGAAACGCTACAGGGCCGACGCCGCGCCGCAACCCTGCTCCGGGGCCCGCCTGCCCCCCCGCTCCGCTCCGCCGCGCCGCCTCCGCAGGGGCGAGCGCGTGCCCCGGCCCGCGCTGCCAACGAACTGGCGCCCTAAACGCCGCGCACGCAAAACGCAAAGTCACACCCGCGCTCCCGGCGCGGCGCCGGGTCCCAGCCCGCCCCCCCACTCGCCCCGCACCGCCGCCTCCACGCAGCGACGGCCGCAGCGGGCAGGATGCAGCCCGACGCCCCCCGAACCTATGCGTTCGCCTCACCCGGGGGCCCCACATCCTTCACTCCACGCCACCTCCGCACTCACCCGCCGCCGCCGCCGAGCGAAAACGCCCTCCCTGCTCGCCGCCATCTTGCTTCCCCGCCGCCGCGCATGCGCCGCTCGCCAACGGACTGCGGCGGCAGTGACGCTTGAGCACCGCGCACGTGCCGGCTCGGACAGCGCGGGGGGGGGGAGCGAGGGGAGCGGGAGGGGCGGGGGGGAGCGAGGGGAGCGGGAGGGGAGCAGAGGGAGCCCGAGGGGCGGGGGGGAGCGAGGGGAGCCCGAGGGGCGGGGCGGAGTGCGAGGGGAGCGCGAGAGGCGGGGGGGGAGCGTGAGGGGAGCAGGGGGGCCCGAGGAGCGGGGGGGAGCACGAGGGGAGCCCGAGAAGCGGGGGGGGGAGCGCGGGGGCGGGGGGGGAGCGCGAGGGGACCAGGGGGAGCGCGAGGGGCGGGGCGGAGCGCGAGGGGAGCAAGGGGAGCCCGAGAGGAGCCTGAGAAGCAGGGGGGAGCCCGAGAAGCGGGGGGGAGCGCGAGGGGAGCAGGGGGAGTGCGAGGGGCGGGGCAGAGCGCGAGGGGAGCAAGGGGAGCCCGAGGAGCGGGGGGGAGCGTGAGAAGAGCCTGAGAAGCAGGGGGGAGCCCGAGAAGCGGGGGGGAGCGCGAGGGGAGCCCGAGAAGCAGGGGAGAGCGCGAGGGGAGCAGGGGGAGCCCGAGGGGCGGGGCGGAGCGCGAGGGGAGCAGGGGGAGCGCGAGGGGAGCAGGGGGAGCGCGAGGGGAGCAGGGGGAGCGCGAGGGGAGCCCGAGAAGCGGGGGGGAGCGCGAGGGGCGGGGCGGAGCGCGAGGGGAGCAGGGGGAGCCCGAGGAGCGGGGGGGGAGCGCGAGGGGAGCCCGAGAAGCAGGGGGGAGCGCGGGGGTGGGGGGGAGCGCGAGGGGAGCCCGAGAAGCAGGGGGGAGCGCGAGGGGCGGGTGGAGCGGGGAATCCCGAGGGGCGGGGGGGAGCCGGGGAGCCCGAGGGGCGGGGGGGAGCACGAAGGGAGGCGAGACCCGCAATGGCATGCTCGCGCCGCGGCGCTGCAGCCGGGCGGCTCACGCGTGCGAACCGCAGCCCGCCGCGGCAGCCCGGGACTCCCAGCGAGCGCCCCGAGGCTGCCCGAGCCCGTGGCCGCTCCAAGAGCACCGGGAAGGGGCGACGAGCACGCTCCATTCGCTTACCCGTTACCGAAACGGCGGAGAGCAGCAGCAAACATGGCGACCGGCACTGAGCATGTGCGCGCCGGCTGTCTGCGCATGCGCGCCCCCCCCACCGGGTGCAGTACCGCTTTTTGGACACAGGGTGGCAGCAGTGAGCGCGGCGGAACGCTGTGCGCGTGCGCGCCCCCCCCACCGGGTGCAGTACCGCTTTTTGGACACAGGGTGGCAGCAGTGAGCACGGCGGAACCCAGTGCGCACACGAGCCCCCCCACAGGGTGCAGTACCGATTTTTGGACACAGGGTGGCAGCAGTGAGCGCGGCGGAACGCTGTGCGCACGCGCGCCCCCCCCACAGGGTGCAGTACCGATTTTTGGACACAGGGTGGCAGCAGTGAGCACGGCGGAACCCAGTGCGCATGCGCGCCCCCCTTTCCGTGCCGTACTGCTTTTTTGACGCCCCGAGGGCAGCAGGGCGCGCGGCCGCCCCCGGCACGCGCACACCGCTGCAGAGCCCCCCCGCCCGCCCTTTGCAGACATTTCACCACCCTCGCCTCGGCTCATCTGCCCTTATTTACAGCGCCTGCTGCGAGGCGCAGCGTCGCCGCGTGTCGTGCTCGAGCCGCTGCTCCTAGAGGCTTCAGTAACAGCGCTTTCCTTTGAACATCGTTGCAAAATACTCCACAGACAAAAAAGAGTCAGAGGCTGCACTTAAAAAAACAAAACAAAAACAAAAAAACCACCCACCTACTTAACGGGACAATTTGCAAGCGTTCCAAGAAGCAGCCGTTCTTCTTTAGAACTTTCGACCTCTCGCCTTTACTGATCGTTAAACAAAATAAACAGCCCAAAGCAAGCCGCGCTATTTGCTTGACAGACTGCTCGGTTTTTATTATTAAACGGTACGAGATGCTGGCACGCGGCATGTCTTATTCGGATTCTTGGGCCGACGTTCCTTCGGCCGCACGCACGCGGTCAAATGCGTCTTTTTCACGTCCCGCCGTCAGGGCCTCCCCAGCAATTCCCGCAGCGACTCCCCCCTCGGGACAAACAGCTCGAGGACACGCACGGTCTTGCTAAAAGAACGGGGGGCGGGGGGGGAACAAACGCGTGCGCTGAGCGCGGCACTCGCAGACCCGATCTTCGGGTCCAAAAGAAAACTCTCTAAAGCGGACCAGGCGGGCCAAAGAGGTCCCTTCTTTGCGCCACGCTTCTTTCCTCGCACAGACGTCGGCCGCCTCTGCCCGCTCTCACGGTATCCCCTACCGGCAAGGACACGGCGAAACGTTTCGGAAACGACGGCGTTTCCCAGAAGCGTTTCCGCCGCCTTGGGAAAACGGCCGAAGGAGAGGCTCACGCGGGGCGCGTAGCTAGAAAGAACGCTCCGCACAAAGGCCTAAAATGACCAGCCCGGAGCAGGGATCCCGGGCTCTCCGGGAGCGCAGGAGTTCTCACGTCCTTACTGAGCAGAGACCGCTGCCCGTGAAACACGAGACGCCGCAGCGACGCCGATCGTTGGAGGGAAGCCTGCAATAAGAGCGAAAGAAAAGCAGACGTTGAGGACAAAGACCAAGTTACGAGCCCCTCGCGATTCAGACACGCTTCTAGATTTACCGCCTATTTCAAGGCGCGCCTTCGGCAATTCCGTCCAATTGATTTTCCCCGAAGCCCGAGACGCGGACGAAACGCCTCTCAAAGGAAGGTACGGCATAACCGCTCTGGCCTATAAACTACCGGTTTCGACGCAGGAAAAGCACAGGGAAAGCACTAGCGTTCCCCCCAAGAAACCACGTCCAAGCGGACCGATGAAGTAGGCCCCAAGTCTGAAAGCGGACCTAAAGGAGCCCGTTTGGCGGTCGCGAGCTGGAATACACCGTTCTCCTTCTCACTAACAACCTCCCGGAGAGACCGGCAGCTGTACAGCGCCTTCTACGCTACACGGAGGAGTCGGATAGCGGGCAGATGCCGCGTCCCGAATGCGCAACTAGAGATTGGAACGCACGGACGTAAACAAACGCCCGTGACGTAGCGGAGGTCTAGCGTATTCACGTTTACCGTGCGTCAGTTCTCCTCTGCGGACAGGCCGTTCCATCTTCTTTACTCGTTAGCTGACAGACGCCCTAGGAGAAAGCAAAGAAAGGAAGAAATTCAAAAGGAAATGAAACAGATCGGAGGGAGCCTCAAAGGCTTTGATCCATCCCCCCAGGCAGCCGAACCACCTTCGCAAAGGCACACCTCAAAAGACACGTCCTTCCGGGATCGCTGCACAGCCCAGCCAGAAAAGAGGAACAGAAACAAACAGAACGAGAAGGCTGCAGAGGGGGACGGAGGGCCGGAAAGGAGCCTGCTGTCCAGCGATGGTATTTTACCGCTCCTTGCGCGTTAGCAGCCCCTTTCAGATGCTTAAGCCCAAATTCTCTCAGCCCTTAACAGCTTCAGTACCCGCGGCACCTAGTTTTTCCACGCTCTCCAGTCTTCCTCGCTCTTTCCCGTCTCGGGCGAAAAGCCTCCCAGACCCCGTCTGCACTTACGCGCTTCCTTAAAACAGGATCGCCGAAATCAACCGAACGGGCTGAGCTGCTCCTCTTCCGCTCGCCGGCCCTCGGAACGTCAGCCTGCAAACGAATCGGACCACCGAGGTCACCGGCAGAGTCTCCTTTCGGAGCTCGGCCCCCCCCCCCAAGCTTTAACGACGGTTTCCCAAGCGGGGCAAACGCAGGGCCTCCCTTCGGCCCCGGAACGGTTTTTATCGCGGGCTCCCAAGTCGCCGTTACGACACTAAGCGGCAAAGCAAGGCAAAGACAGCTGGGGTCGCAGCTTACCCACCTAGGCACGAAAATTCTTCTTTGAGGCCTCCCTCGCTGCTTTTGCCAGGTAAACACACCAAAACAAAGCTCCCGACAGGCAGCTGAGGCTTCACATGGACCTCGGGGCCCCGCTAGCAACGGCGACGCCGGAGCCGCCGGGCTACCAGGCGCTATTCCCCCCCCCCCTCCCCTCCCCTCCCCTGCCCTGCCGGCCCGCGAACCGCGGCTTATTACTCACGAGTCCGGGAAGGACGCCGCCGACCTTCCCGCGGCCGAAGGCTCCTCGTCAGGAGCGGGCAGAGAACCTTTCCGCCGGCATTCGGAGTCTCCCGGCCGCTCTCGACACCCGATAACTTGCCGAGAAAGGGCTGAGGGCGGGAGCCTGCAGTTCTTCACGGCAGCACACAGTCGTTCCCCGATGTGCCGAACGCCTAGCATTAACACAATTTAGAAATACAAAAATACCACCGCTACAGGGCGCAAAGCCAAGCTGAAATTTCGGCAGCCAAAGCAAACCTCTGCGCGCCCGACAGAACGAGCCACGTGCATCGGCGCCTACAGCTCCTCAAGGCTAGCGAGGCCTCGTGGGCGACGTTCCTCTGGCAGGCTGCGCAGCTGAACTCCCCCGTGTCGCCTAAGAGTCCGTGACGTGACGTATTCAAAGCTCAGCAGAAATTAACAATCCAAAGTTGTTTCTAAGCACAAAAGCGGATCTACTACACGAGAAGGAAGGAGTCCTAATTCCGCAAGGCTTTACCTTTTCTTCGAGCTGCCGTCTTCCTGCTGCCCCAAAGACCATTGCCAGGCAATTAACCTGGGGTCGCGCTAAATGAGCCTTCCTCTTCGTTTTACAATTCGCACGCTTGCCTCTCCCTCTCTCTCTGGCCACCTGACCGCCGTTCCCCGAAGACGGGAATTTGCCGTCTTGGAGCTCTTAAAGCACGACGCTTCACAGATGCAGAGAGTCACGCGCACGGAAACGGATGGACGCAGCGTCCTTTCCGTAACGCGTACGCACCTTCCGTTAGATGTCGCTCATCTGTTATTCCGATCGCTATTACCGGCGAACCTTCCTCACCGGGAGGAACGGGCTTTCCCTTTCGGGGCGACGGAGACGGCTCTCGCTCGGTTCCCTTTAATTTTATTACTTCGGCTCGCTTACGTTTTTCTGTC
The DNA here is from genome assembly GCF_036417845.1 of Apteryx mantelli. Classification (NCBI taxonomy): domain Eukaryota; kingdom Metazoa; phylum Chordata; class Aves; order Apterygiformes; family Apterygidae; genus Apteryx; species Apteryx mantelli. Next base: position 18,743 of record NW_027118758.1, read on the forward strand.
TCTTCAGCTTCAGCCGTGGCAACGAATCTAAAAATTAAATATCCTATCTTTCCTTTTCTACGTACGCGTGTACGATAACAAAACAAAATACAAACGACCGAAGCAAAACTAAGGCAGCTACGGTTAACAAGAGGCGCAGGGCAGCAACGGGTCGCTTAGTCCTCAGCGCTGCCTCCGGGAGGGAGGCCGAAAGAACGAACGTTCCGCATCAAGAGTTACCTTGGTTACCCGGGCCAGAACGCCTCCTACTGTCGCAGCTTCTGGGGAGATCGAGGGTCCGCTGCTGCATTTTTGCTTCCTCCTTTCAGCCCGCCCCTTCGGGAGTAAGCGCAAAAAACCGCTCGCTCGTCCGGCTTTGCTCTTTGTCAGCATTTGCTATTGTCGGTTCCGCCTCTGTAACAAAGACAGAAAATTGCATTTCGCTTCCAACAAAACACTTCGATTTACACGCGTTCTTTTTCTCTTTCCCGTGGTTTTTTTTTTTTTCTTTCCCCCCTTTCTTTCTTTTTCCTTCTTTCCCTCAAAGGAAAGGTCTTAATACACCGCTTTGCATCGTACGTTACGGGGTAAGCCGTTTGGAAACGCTACAGGGCCGACGCCGCGCCGCAACCCTGCTCCGGGGCCCGCCTGCCCCCCCGCTCCGCTCCGCCGCGCCGCCTCCGCAGGGGCGAGCGCGTGCCCCGGCCCGCGCTGCCAACGAACTGGCGCCCTAAACGCCGCGCACGCAAAACGCAAAGTCACACCCGCGCTCCCGGCGCGGCGCCGGGTCCCAGCCCGCCCCCCCACTCGCCCCGCACCGCCGCCTCCACGCAGCGACGGCCGCAGCGGGCAGGATGCAGCCCGACGCCCCCCGAACCTATGCGTTCGCCTCACCCGGGGGCCCCACATCCTTCACTCCACGCCACCTCCGCACTCACCCGCCGCCGCCGCCGAGCGAAAACGCCCTCCCTGCTCGCCGCCATCTTGCTTCCCCGCCGCCGCGCATGCGCCGCTCGCCAACGGACTGCGGCGGCAGTGACGCTTGAGCACCGCGCACGTGCCGGCTCGGACAGCGCGGGGGGGGGGAGCGAGGGGAGCGGGAGGGGCGGGGGGGAGCGAGGGGAGCGGGAGGGGAGCAGAGGGAGCCCGAGGGGCGGGGGGGAGCGAGGGGAGCCCGAGGGGCGGGGCGGAGTGCGAGGGGAGCGCGAGAGGCGGGGGGGGAGCGTGAGGGGAGCAGGGGGGCCCGAGGAGCGGGGGGGAGCACGAGGGGAGCCCGAGAAGCGGGGGGGGAGCGCGGGGGCGGGGGGGAGCGCGAGGGGACCAGGGGGAGCGCGAGGGGCGGGGCGGAGCGCGAGGGGAGCAAGGGGAGCCCGAGAGGAGCCTGAGAAGCAGGGGGGAGCCCGAGAAGCGGGGGGGAGCGCGAGGGGAGCAGGGGGAGTGCGAGGGGCGGGGCAGAGCGCGAGGGGAGCAAGGGGAGCCCGAGGAGCGGGGGGGAGCGTGAGAAGAGCCTGAGAAGCAGGGGGGAGCCCGAGAAGCGGGGGGGAGCGCGAGGGGAGCCCGAGAAGCGGGGGGGAGCGCGAGGGGAGCAGGGGGAGCCCGAGGGGCGGGGCGGAGCGCGAGGGGAGCAGGGGGAGCGCGAGGGGAGCAGGGGGAGCGCGAGGGGAGCCCGAGAAGCGGGGGGGAGCGCGAGGGGCGGGGCGGAGCGCGAGGGGAGCAGGGGGAGCCCGAGGAGCGGGGGGGGAGCGCGAGGGGAGCCCGAGAAGCAGGGGGGAGCGCGGGGGTGGGGGGGAGCGCGAGGGGAGCCCGAGAAGCAGGGGGGAGCGCGAGGGGCGGGTGGAGCGGGGAATCCCGAGGGGCGGGGGCGAGCCGGGGAGCCCGAGGGGCGGGGGGGAGCACGAAGGGAGGCGAGACCCGCAATGGCATGCTCGCGCCGCGGCGCTGCAGCCGGGCGGCTCACGCGTGCGAACCGCAGCCCGCCGCGGCAGCCCGGGACTCCCAGCGAGCGCCCCGAGGCTGCCCGAGCCCGTGGCCGCTCCAAGAGCACCGGGAAGGGGCGACGAGCACGCTCCATTCGCTTACCCGTTACCGAAACGGCGGAGAGCAGCAGCAAACATGGCGACCGGCACTGAGCATGTGCGCGCCGGCTGTCTGCGCATGCGCGCCCCCCCCACCGGGTGCAGTACCGCTTTTTGGACACAGGGTGGCAGCAGTGAGCGCGGCGGAACGCTGTGCGCGTGCGCGCCCCCCCCACCGGGTGCAGTACCGCTTTTTGGACACAGGGTGGCAGCAGTGAGCACGGCGGAACCCAGTGCGCACACGAGCCCCCCCACAGGGTGCAGTACCGATTTTTGGACACAGGGTGGCAGCAGTGAGCACGGCGGAACCCAGTGCGCATGCGCGCCCCCCTTTATCGTGCCGTACCGCTTTTTGGACGCCCCGAGGGCAGCAGGGCGCGCGGCCGGCCGCCGTGCGCCTGCGCGCCCCCCTTTCCGTGCCGTACTGCTTTTTTGACGCCCCGAGGGCAGCAGGGCGCGCGGCCGCCCCCGGCACGCGCACACCGCTGCAGAGCCCCCCCGCCCGCCCTTTGCAGACATTTCACCACCCTCGCCTCGGCTCATCTGCCCTTATTTACAGCGCCTGCTGCGAGGCGCAGCGTCGCCGCGTGTCGTGCTCGAGCCGCTGCTCCTAGAGGCTTCAGTAACAGCGCTTTCCTTTGAACATCGTTGCAAAATACTCCACAGACAAAAAAGAGTCAGAGGCTGCACTTAAAAAAACAAAACGAAAACAAAAAAACCACCCACCTACTTAACGGGACAATTTGCAAGCGTTCCAAGAAGCAGCCGTTCTTCTTTAGAACTTTCGACCTCTCGCCTTTACTGATCGTTAAACAAAATAAACAGCCCAAAGCAAGCCGCGCTATTTGCTTGACAGACTGCTCGGTTTTTATTATTAAACGGTACGAGATGCTGGCACGCGGCATGTCTTATTCGGATTCTTGGGCCGACGTTCCTTCGGCCGCACGCACGCGGTCAAAGGCGTCTTTTTCACGTCCCGCCGTCAGGGCCTCCCCAGCAATTCCCGCAGCGACTCCCCCCTCGGGACAAACAGCTCGAGGACACGCACGGTCTTGCTAAAAGAACGGGGGGGGGGGGGGAAACAAACGCGTGCGCTGAGCGCGGCACTCGCAGACCCGATCTTCGGGTCCAAAAGAAAACTCTCTAAAGCGGACCAGGCGGGCCAAAGAGGTCCCTTCTTTGCGCCACGCTTCTTTCCTCGCACAGACGTCGGCCGCCTCTGCCCGCTCTCACGGTATCCCCTACCGGCAAGGACACGGCGAAACGTTTCGGAAACGACGGCGTTTCCCAGAAGCGTTTCCGCCGCCTTGGGAAAACGGCCGAAGGAGAGGCTCACGCGGGGCGCGTAGCTAGAAAGAACGCTCCGCACAAAGGCCTAAAATGACCAGCCCGGAGCAGGGATCCCGGGCTCTCCGGGAGCGCAGGAGTTCTCACGTCCTTACTGAGCAGAGACCGCTGCCCGTGAAACACGAGACGCCGCAGCGACGCCGATCGTTGGAGGGAAGCCTGCAATAAGAGCGAAAGAAAAGCAGACGTTGAGGACAAAGACCAAGTTACGAGCCCCTCGCGATTCAGACACGCTTCTAGATTTACCGCCTATTTCAAGGCGCGCCTTCGGCAATTCCGTCCAATTGATTTTCCCCGAAGCCCGAGACGCGGACGAAACGCCTCTCAAAGGAAGGTACGGCATAACCGCTCTGGCCTATAAACTACCGGTTTCGACGCAGGAAAAGCACAGGGAAAGCACTAGCGTTCCCCCCAAGAAACCACGTCCAAGCGGACCGATGAAGTAGGCCCCAAGTCTGAAAGCGGACCTAAAGGAGCCCGTTTGGCGGTCGCGAGCTGGAATACACCGTTCTCCTTCTCACTAACAACCTCCCGTAGAGACCGGCAGCTGTACAGCGCCTTCTACGCTACACGGAGGAGTCGGATAGCGGGCAGATGCCGCGTCCCGAATGCGCAACTAGAGATTGGAACGCACGGACGTAAACAAACGCCCGTGACGTAGCGGAGGTCTAGCGTATTCACGTTTACCGTGCGTCAGTTCTCCTCTGCGGACAGGCCGTTCCATCTTCTTTACTCGTTAGCTGACAGACGCCCTAGGAGAAAGCAAAGAAAGGAAGAAATTCAAAAGGAAATGAAACAGATCGGAGGGAGCCTCAAAGGCTTTGATCCATCCCCCCAGGCAGCCGAACCACCTTCGCAAAGGCACACCTCAAAAGACACGTCCTTCCGGGATCGCTGCACAGCCCAGCCAGAAAAGAGGAACAGAAACAAACAGAACGAGAAGGCTGCAGAGGGGGACGGAGGGCCGGAAAGGAGCCTGCTGTCCAGCGATGGTATTTTACCGCTCCTTGCGCGTTAGCAGCCCCTTTCAGATGCTTAAGCCCAAATTCTCTCAGCCCTTAACAGCTTCAGTACCCGCGGCACCTAGTTTTTCCACGCTCTCCAGTCTTCCTCGCTCTTTCCCGTCTCGGGCGAAAAGCCTCCCAGACCCCGTCTGCACTTACGCGCTTCCTTAAAACAGGATCGCCGAAATCAACCGAACGGGCTGAGCTGCTCCTCTTCCGCTCGCCGGCCCTCGGAACGTCAGCCTGCAAACGAATCGGACCACCGAGGTCACCGGCAGAGTCTCCTTTCGGAGCTCGCCCCCCCCCCCCAAGCTTTAACGACGGTTTCCCAAGCGGGGCAAACGCAGGGCCTCCCTTCGGCCCCGGAACGGTTTTTATCGCGGGCTCCCAAGTCGCCGTTACGACACTAAGCGGCAAAGCAAGGCAAAGACAGCTGGGGTCGCAGCTTACCCACCTAGGCACGAAAATTCTTCTTTGAGGCCTCCCTCGCTGCTTTTGCCAGGTAAACACACCAAAACAAAGCTCCCGACAGGCAGCTGAGGCTTCACATGGACCTCGGGGCCCCGCTAGCAACGGCGACGCCGGAGCCGCCGGGCTACCAGGCGCTATTCCCCCCCCCCCTCCCCTCCCCTGCCCTGCCGGCCCGCGAACCGCGGCTTATTACTCACGAGTCCGGGAAGGACGCCGCCGACCTTCCCGCGGCCGAAGGCTCCTCGTCAGGAGCGGGCAGAGAACCTTTCCGCCGGCATTCGGAGTCTCCCGGCCGCTCTCGACACCCGATAACTTGCCGAGAAAGGGCTGAGGGCGGGAGCCTGCAGTTCTTCACGGCAGCACACAGTCGTTCCCCGATGTGCCGAACGCCTAGCATTAACACAATTTAGAAATACAAAAATACCACCGCTACAGGGCGCAAAGCCAAGCTGAAATTTCGGCAGCCAAAGCAAACCTCTTCGCGCCCGACAGAACGAGCCACGTGCATCGGCGCCTACAGCTCCTCAAGGCTAGCGAGGCCTCGTGGGCGACGTTCCTCTGGCAGGCTGCGCAGCTGAACTCCCCCGTGTCGCCTAAGAGTCCGTGACGTGACGTATTCAAAGCTCAGCAGAAATTAACAATCCAAAGTTGTTTCTAAGCACAAAAGCGGATCTACTACACGAGAAGGAAGGAGTCCTAATTCCGCAAGGCTTTACCTTTTCTTCTAGCTGCCGTCTTCCTGCTGCCCCAAAGACCATTGCCAGGCAATTAACCTGGGGTCGCGCTAAATGAGCCTTCCTCTTCGTTTTACAATTCGCACGCTTGCCTCTCCCTCTCTCTCTGGCCACCTGACCGCCGTTCCCCGAAGACGGGAATTTGCCGTCTTGGAGCTCTTAAAGCACGACGCTTCACAGATGCAGAGAGTCACGCGCACGGAAACGGATGGACGCAGCGTCCTTTCCGTAACGCGTACGCACCTTCCGTTAGATGTCGCTCATCTGTTATTCCGATCGCTATTACCGGCGAACCTTCCTCACCGGGAGGAACGGGCTTTCCCTTTCGGGGCGACGGAGACGGCTCTCGCTCGGTTCCCTTTAATTTTATTACTTCGGCTCGCTTACGTTTTTCTGTCTCTTCAGCTTCAGCCGTGGCAACGAATCTAAAAATTAAATATCCTATCTTTCCTTTTCTACGTACGCGTGTACGATAACAAAACAAAATACAAACGACCGAAGCAAAACTAAGGCAGCTACGGTTAACAAGAGGCGCAGGGCAGCAACGGGTCGCTTAGTCCTCAGCGCTGCCTCCGGGAGGGAGGCCGAAAGAACGAACGTTCCGCATCAAGAGTTACCTTGGTTACCCGGGCCAGAACGCCTCCTACTGTCGCAGCTTCTGGGGAGATCGAGGGTCCGCTGCTGCATTTTTGCTTCCTCCTTTCAGCCCGCCCCTTCGGGAGTAAACGCAAAAAACCGCTCGCTCGTCCGGCTTTGCTCTTTGTCAGCATTTGCTATTGTCGGTTCCGCCTCTGTAACAAAGACAGAAAATTGCATTTCGCTTCCAACAAAACACTTCGATTTACACGCGTTCTTTTTCTCTTTCCCGTGGTTTTTTTTTTTTTCTTTCCCCCCTTTCTTTCTTTTTCCTTCTTTCCCTCAAAGGAAAGGTCTTAATACACCGCTTTGCATCGTACGTTACGGGGTAAGCCGTTTGGAAACACTACAGGGCCGACGCCGCGCCGCAACCCTGCTCCGGGGCCCGCCTGCCCCCCCGCTCCGCTCCGCCGCGCCGCCTCCGCAGGGGCGAGCGCGTGCCCCGGCCCGCGCTGCCAACGAACTGGCGCCCTAAACGCCGCGCACGCAAAACGCAAAGTCACACCCGCGCTCCCGGCGCGGCGCCGGGTCCCAGCCCGCCCCCCCACTCGCCCCGCACCGCCGCCTCCACGCAGCGACGGCCGCAGCGGGCAGGATGCAGCCCGACGCCCCCCGAACCTATGCGTTCGCCTCACCCGGGGGCCCCACATCCTTCACTCCACGCCACCTCCGCACTCACCCGCCGCCGCCGCCGAGCGAAAACGCCCTCCCTGCTCGCCGCCATCTTGCTTCCCCGCCGCCGCGCATGCGCCGCTCGCCAACGGACTGCGGCGGCAGTGACGCTTGAGCACCGCGCACGTGCCGGCTCGGACAGCGCGGGGGGGGGGGAGCGAGGGGAGCGGGAGGGGCGGGGGGGAGCGAGGGGAGCGGGAGGGGAGCAGAGGGAGCCCGAGGGGCGGGGGGGAGCGAGGGGAGCCCGAGGGGCGGGGCGGAGTGCGAGGGGAGCGCGAGAGGCGGGGGGGGAGCGTGAGGGGAGCAGGGGGGCCCGAGGAGCGGGGGGGAGCACGAGGGGAGCCCGAGAAGCGGGGGGGGAGCGCGGGGGCGGGGGGGAGCGCGAGGGGACCAGGGGGAGCGCGAGGGGCGGGGCGGAGCGCGAGGGGAGCAAGGGGAGCCCGAGAGGAGCCTGAGAAGCAGGGGGGAGCCCGAGAAGCGGGGGGGAGCGCGAGGGGAGCAGGGGGAGTGCGAGGGGCGGGGCAGAGCGCGAGGGGAGCAAGGGGAGCCCGAGGAGCGGGGGGGAGCGTGAGAAGAGCCTGAGAAGCAGGGGGGAGCCCGAGAAGCGGGGGGGAGCGCGAGGGGAGCCCGAGAAGCAGGGGGGAGCGCGAGGGGAGCAGGGGGAGCCCGAGGGGCGGGGCGGAGCGCGAGGGGAGCAGGGGGAGCGCGAGGGGAGCAGGGGGAGCGCGAGGGGAGCAGGGGGAGCGCGAGGGGAGCGCGAGGGGCGGGGCGGAGCGCGAGGGGAGCAGGGGGAGCCCGAGGAGCGGGGGGGGAGCGCGAGGGGAGCCCGAGAAGCAGGGGGGAGCGCGGGGGTGGGGGGGAGCGCGAGGGGAGCCCGAGAAGCGGGGGGGAGCGCGAGGGGCGGGTGGAGCGGGGAATCCCGAGGGGCGGGGGCGAGCCGGGGAGCCCGAGGGGCGGGGGGGAGCACGAAGGGAGGCGAGACCCGCAATGGCATGCTCGCGCCGCGGCGCTGCAGCCGGGCGGCTCACGCGTGCGAACCGCAGCCCGCCGCGGCAGCCCGGGACTCCCAGCGAGCGCCCCGAGGCTGCCCGAGCCCGTGGCCGCTCCAAGAGCACCGGGAAGGGGCGACGAGCACGCTCCATTCGCTTACCCGTTACCGAAACGGCGGAGAGCAGCAGCAAACATGGCGACCGGCACTGAGCATGTGCGCGCCGGCTGTCTGCGCATGCGCGCCCCCCCCACCGGGTGCAGTACCGCTTTTTGGACACAGGGTGGCAGCAGTGAGCGCGGCGGAACGCTGTGCGCGTGCGCGCCCCCCCCACCGGGTGCAGTACCGCTTTTTGGACACAGGGTGGCAGCAGTGAGCACGGCGGAACCCAGTGCGCACACGAGCCCCCCCACCGGGTGCAGTACCGCTTTTTGGACACAGGGTGGCAGCAGTGAGCGCGGCGGAACGCTGTGCGCACGCGCGCCCCCCCCACAGGGTGCAGTACCGATTTTTGGACACAGGGTGGCAGCAGTGAGCACGGCGGAACCCAGTGCGCCTGCGCGCCCCCCTTTCCGTGCCGTACTGCTTTTTGGACGCCCCGAGGGCAGCAGGGCGCGCGGCCGCCCCCGGCACGCGCACACCGCTGCAGAGCCCCCCCGCCCGCCCTTTGCAGACA
>NW_027118759.1:0-25869 GCF_036417845.1 Apteryx mantelli
TGCGCGCACGCGCACGGTGGCCGGCTGCGCTCACTGCTCCCCTCGGGGCGTCAAAAAAGCGGTATGGCACGGTAAGGGGGGCGCGCGGGTGCACGGTGGCCGGCTGCGCTCACTGCTCCCCTCGGGGCGTCAAAAAAGCGGTACGGCACGGAAAGGGGGGGCGCGCACGCGCACTGGGTTCCGCCGCGCTCACTGCTGCCACCCTGTGTCCAAAAAGCGGTACTGGCACCCTGTGGGGGGGGGGGCGCGCATGCGCACTGGGTTCCGACGTGCTCACTGCTGCCACCCTGTGTCCGAAAAGCGGTACTGCACCCGGTGGGGGGGGGCGCGCATGCGCACCTGGGTTCCGACGTGCTCACTGCTGCCACCCTGTGTCCAAAAAGCGGTACTGCACCCGGTGGGGGGGGGCGCGCATGCGCAGTGGGTTCCGACGTGCTCACTGCTGCCACCCTGTGTCCGAAAAGCGGTACTGCACCCCGTGGGGGGGGGGGGCGCGCATGCGCAGACAGCCGGCGCGCACATGCTCAGTGCCGGTCGCCATGTTTGCTGCTGCTCTCCGCCGTTTCGGTAACGGGTAAGCGAATGGAGCGTGCTCGTCGCCCCTTCCCGGTGCTCTTGGAGCGGCCACGGGCACGGGCAGCCCCGGGGCGCTCGCTGGGAGCCCCGGGCTGCCGCGGCGAGCTGCGGTTCGCACGCGTGAGCCGCCCGGCTGCAGCGCCGCGCCATGAGCACGCGAGTGCGCCATTGCGGGTCTCGCCTCCCTTCGTGCTCCCGCCCGCCCCTCGGGCTCCCCCGGCTCCCCCCCCCCCGCCCCTCGGGCTCCCCCGGCTCCCCCCCCCCGCCCCTCGGGCTTCCCCCGGCTCCCCTCCCCCCCGCCCTTCTCGCTCCCCCGCTCCCCTCCCGCTCCCCCCCCCGCCCCTCCCGCTCCCCTCGCTCCCCCCCCCCGCCCCTCGGGATTCCCCGGCTCCCCCTCCCGCCCCTCGCGCTCCCCTCGCGCTCCCCACCCCCGCCCCCTCCCGCCCCCCTCACTCCCCCCCCCGCCCCTCCCGCTCCCCCCCGCCCCTCGCGTTCCCCTCGCTCCCCCCCCCCCGCGCCGTCCGAGCCGGCGCATGCGCGGTGCTCAAGCGCCACTGCCGCCGCGGTCCGTTGGCGAGCGTCGCGTGCGCGGCGGCGGGGAAGCAAGATGGCGGCGAGCAGGGAGGGCGTTTTTTGCTGGGGCGGCGGCGGGTGAGGGCGGAAGGTGGCGTGAAGGATGTGGGGCCCCGGGTGAGGCGAACGCGTAGGTTCGGGGGGCGTCGGGGCTGCGGCCGTCGCTGCGTGGAGGCGGCGGTGCGGGGCGAGTGGGGGGGGGGGGGGCGGGCTGGGACCCGGCGCCGCGCCGGGAGCGCGGGTGTGACTTTGCGTTTTGCGTGCGCGGCGTTTAGGGCGCCGGTTCGTTGGCAGCGCGGGCCGGGGCGCGCGCTCGCCCCTGCGGAGGCGGCGCGGCGGAGCGGGGGGGCAGGCGGGCCCCGGAGCAGGGTTGCGGCGCGGCGTCGGCCCTGTAGCGTTTCCAAACGGCTTGCCCCGTACCGTACGATGCGAAGCGGTGTATTAAGACCTTTCCTTTGAGGGAAAGAAGGAAAAAGAAAAGAAAGGGGAGGGGAAAAAAAAAAAAAAAAAAAACCCGGGAAAGAGAAAAAGGAAGCGCGTCGTAAGTCGAAGTGTTTTCCTTGAAGCGAAATGCAATTTTCTCTCTTCGTTACAGAGGCGGAAGCGACGATAGCAAGCGCTGACAAAGAGCAAAGGCGGACGAGCGAGCGGTTTTTTTGCGCTTACTCCCGAAGGGGCGGGCTGAAAGGAGGAAGCGAAAACGCTGGCAGCGGACCCTCGGTCTCCCCAGAAGCTGCGACAGTAGGAGGCGTGTTCTGGCCCGGGTAACCGAGGTAACTCCCGATGCGGAACGTTCGTTCTTTCGGCCTCCCTCCCGGAGGCGGCGCTGAGGGCCGAGCGACCCGTCGCTGCCCTGCGGCTCTCGTTAACCGTAGCTGCCTTGGTTTTGCTTCGGTCGTTTGCGTTCCGTTTTGTTAATCGTCCGCGCGTACGTAGAAAAGGAAAGACGGGACGTTTAATTTTTAGATTCGTCGTCGCCGCGGCCGAAGCCGAAGAGACCAGAAAAACGTCAGCGAGCCGAAGTAACGAAATCGAAGGGGACCGAGCGAGAGCCGTCTCCGTCGCCGCGAAAGGGAAAGCCCGTTCGTTCGTTCCTCCCGGCGAGGAAGGTTCGCCGGTAATGGCGATCGGAATAACCCGATGACCGACACCTAACGGGAGGTGCGTACGCGTGACGGAAAGGACGCTGCTGCGTCCGTCCGTTTGCGTTGCGCGCGACTCTCTCTCTCTCTGCGTCTGCGAAGCGTCGAGCTTTAAGAGCTCCGAGGCGGCCAATTCCCGTCTTCGGGGAACGGCGGACAGGTGGCCGGAGAGAGAGGGAGAGGCGAGCGTGCGAGCGGTAAGACGAAGAGGTGCCTTTCAGGAAGGCTCAGTTTAGCGCGACCCCGGGCGACTTGCTGGCACTGGTCTTTGGGGGCAGCAGGAAGCCGGGCAGCTGGAAGAAAAGGGAGAGCCTTGCGGAATTGGGACTCCTTCCCTCTCGCGTAGTAGATGCGCCGGTGTGCTTAGAAACAGCTTGGGATTGTGAGGATTTTCTGCCGAGCTTGGAATCAGCAAGTAGTGAATTAATAATTAATGTGAGAGAGAGTTAGTTTCTGTCTTTTCTTTCTTTCTTTCTTTCTTTCTTTCTTTCTTTCTTTCTTTCTTTCTTTCTTTCTTTCTATCAGTTGTTTTCAGTTGTTTTTTGTTTTTTTCTTCTTGTTTTCTGGCTTTCACCGGGCCTCCGTCGACCAGAGCTGCCACGTGCCAGCGCGAGCCAACGGCAGGAGGAGGAGGACTTCGGCTGCGCAGCCGGCCAGAGGAGCGTCGCCCGCGAGGCCTCGGCAGCCTGCAGCTGCGGGCGGCTCCTTCTGCCCCAGGTTTGCTTTTGGCTGCCGAAATTGGAGCTAGGCTTTGCGCCCTGGAGCGGCGCTCGCTCTTTGGGCATTCGTCACTTGCGTTGCTGCTGGGCGTTCGGCATCGAAGCCGTCACGGGGCTGAGGGGGGGGGGGGGGCCCCGCGTTGGCCCCGCTCGGGAAAGCGTCCTCGAAGCTTTTCCCGTGTCGAGCCGAAGCGCTGCTTTAGAGGCCGGCGCGCTTCTGCCGTGCCTTCCTGGGAGAGGCGTTTCGTCCTCGTCTCGGCCTCGGGGGGGGGGACTCGATTGCTCGGACGGGATTGCCGGAGGCGCGCCTCGAAACGCTAGGCCGTAAATCGCGAGGCGCGTCCGCGTCGCGAGGGGCTCGTCGCTTCGTCTCTGTCCTCACCGTCCGCTTTTCTTTCGCTCTTCTCGCAGGCTTCCCTCCGGCGACGGGCGTCGCTGCGGCGTCTCGCGTGTCGCCGGCGGCGCTCTCTGTTCGCGGGATGGCAGGATCGCTGAGGTCGGAAGGGACCTCTGGAGGTCGTCTAGCGCGACCCCCCTGCTCGAGCAGGGTGGCCCAGAGCGCCTCGCGCGGGATCGCGTCCGGGCGGCTTTGCGCCGTCTCCAGAGAAGGAGACTCCGCAACCTCTCGGGGCGAGCTGCTCCGCTGCTCGGTCACCCTCCCGGTGAAAAAGCATTTCCTCGTGCTCGGTAAGGACGTGCGAACTCCCGCGCTCCCGCAGAGCCCGGCATCCCTGCCCCGGGCTGCTCGCTTGAGGAGGCCTCCGCGCGGAGCGTTCTTTCCGGTTGCGCGCCCCGCGCGAGCCTCTCCTTCGGCCGTTTTCCCGAGGCGGCGGAAAGGCTTCTGGGAAACGCCGTCGTTCCCGAAACGTTTCGCCGTGTCCTCGCCGGTAGGGCGTACGTACGCGAGAGCGGCGAGAGGCGGCCCGCGTCTGGGCGAGGAAAGAAGCGCGGCGCAAAGAAGGCGGCACCTCTTTGGCCCGCCTGCTCCGCTTCTTCGAGAGTTTTCTTTTGGACCCGGAGATCGGCTCCGCGAGTGCCGCGCGCGCCTTTGTTCCCCCCCGCCCCCCCCACCCCCCCGTTCTTTTAGCGAGGCCGTGCGCGGCGGGACGTGAAGAAGACGCCTTTGGCCGCGTGCGCGCGTGCGTGCGGCCGAAGGAGCGTCGGCCCGAGAATCCGAAGAAGAGGTACCGCGTGCCGGCGTCTCGTACCGTTTCCTAATAAAAAAAACGAGCGGTCTGTCAAGCAAATAGCGCGGCTCGCTTTGGCCTGTTTGTTTTCTTTAACGACCGGGAAAGGCGCGAGCTCGAAAGTCCGAAAGAAGAAACGGCTGCTTCTTGGAACGCTTGCGAATCGTCCCCTTAAGTAGGTGGGTGGTTTTTTCGCTTTCGTTTTTCTTTTTTGAAGCGCGGCCTCTGACTCTTGTTTCTCCGTGGAGTATTTTGCAACGACGTTCAAAGGAAAGCGCTGTGCCTGAAGCCTCGAGGAGCAGCGGCTCGAGCGCGACACGCCGCCACTCTGCGCCTCGCGGCAGGCGCTGTCAATAAGGGCGGGCGGGCGGGCGGGCGGGGCGGGGGGGCTCTGCGGCGGGGCGCGGGTGCCGCGGGCGGGCGGGCGGCAGGTAGGCCGGAAGGCGACGGCTGTGGAGCGAAGGGCGGGAGGGTGAGGGAGCGCTGTGGCCCCCCGGCGCCGGGCATGCTGGGAGCGGTAGTTTTCTGGCAGGGGTTTTCCCGGCAGCCGTTTTCGTCTGCAGGGCGTGCCGGCAGGTGCGCTCTTCCCGTGTTGTGGCCTTCTGGGAGACCCCGTTGCGCCTCCCGAGGTGGCGGGAGGCGCGGTTCTCTGTCGGCGGCCTTCCCGGCGGCCGTTCGCGTTGTGCTCGGGGCCAGGCCGGCAGCTGTACTTCCAGGTGCCTGGGCCTTCTCCGCCCTGCAGCAGTGGCCCGCTGCGTGTGCGGGGGGGTGTGTGCGGGGGTGCGGGTGTGGCTGTGCGTGCGTGCGTGTGGTCCTTGCTGGACAGGTGTCGCTCGGGTGTCGAAAAAGCGGTACTGCACCGTGGCGCGTGCACCCGGCGGCCGGCCGCGCGCCCTGCTGCGCTGGGGGCGTCAAAGAAGCGGTATGGCACGGAAAGGGGGGACGCGCACGCGCACGGCGGCCGGCCGCGCGCCCTGCTGCGCTGGGGGCGTCAAAAAAGCGGTATGGCACGGAAAGGGGGGACGCGGACGCGGACGCGCACGGCGGCCGGCCGCGCGCCCTGCTGCCTTTGGGGCGTCAAAGAAGCGGTACGGCACGGAAAGGGGGGACGCGCACGCGCACGGCGGCCAGCCGCGCGCCCTGCTCCCCTCGGGGCGTCAAAAAAGCGGTATGGCACGGAAAGGGGGGCGCGCGGGTGCACGGTGGCCGGCTGCGCTCACTGCTCCCCTCGGGGCGTCAAAAAAGCGGTACGGCACGGAAAGGGGGGCGCGCACGCGCACGGCGGCCGGCCGCGCGCCCTGCTGCGCTGGGGGCGTCAAAAAAGCGGTACAGCACGGAAAGGGGGGCGCGCACGCGCACGGTGGCCGGCTGCGCTCACTGCTCCCCTCGGGGCGTCAAAAAAGCGGTACGGCACGGAAAGGGGGGCGCGCACGCGCACGGCGGCCGGCCGCGCGCCCTGCTGCGCTGGGGGCGTCAAAAAAGCGGTATGGCACGGAAAGGGGGGACGCGCACGCGCACGGCGGCCGGCCGCGCGCCCTGCTGCCTTCGGGGCGTCAAAGAAGCGGTATGGCACGGAAAGGGGGGCGCGCACGCGCACGGCGGCCGGCCGCGCTCACTGCTCCCCTCGGGGCGTCAAAGAAGCGGTATGGCACGGAAAGGGGGACGCGCACGCGCACGGCGGCCGGCCGCGCACCCTGCTGCGCTGGGGGCGTCAAAAAAGCGGTATGGCACGGAAAGGGGGGACGCGCACGCGCACGGCGGCCGGCCGCGCACCCTGCTGCCTTCGGGGCGTCAAAGAAGCGGTATGGCACGGAAAGGGGGGCGCGCACAGCGCACGGTGGCCGGCCGCGCACCCTGCTGCCTTCGGGGCGTCAAAGAAGCGGTATGGCACGGAAAGGGGGGACGCGCACGCGCACGGCGGCGAGCCGCGCGCCCTGCTGCCTTCGGGGCGTCAAAGAAGCGGTATGGCACGGAAAGGGGGGCGCGCACGCGCACGGCGGCCGGCTGCGCTCACTGCTCCCCTCGGGGCGTCAAAGAAGCGGTATGGCACGGAAAGGGGGGCGCGCACGCGCACGGCGGCCGGCCGCGCTCACTGCTCCCCTCGGGGCGTCAAAGAAGCGGTATGGCACGGAAAGGGGGACGCGCACGCGCACGGCGGCCGGCCGCGCACCCTGCTGCGCTGGGGGCGTCAAAAAAGCGGTATGGCACGGAAAGGGGGGACGCGCACGCGCACGGCGGCCGGCCGCGCACCCTGCTGCCTTCGGGGCGTCAAAGAAGCGGTATGGCACGGAAAGGGGGGCGCGCACGCGCACGGTGGCCGGCCGCGCGCCCTGCTGCGCTGGGGGCGTCAAAAAAGCGGTATGGCACGGAAAGGGGGGCGCGCACGCGCACGGTGGCCGGCTGCGCTCACTGCTCCCCTCGGGGCGTCAAAAAAGCGGTATGGCACGGTAAGGGGGGCGCGCGGGTGCACGGTGGCCGGCTGCGCTCACTGCTCCCCTCGGGGCGTCAAAAAAGCGGTACGGCACGGAAAGGGGGGGCGCGCACGCGCACTGGGTTCCGCCGCGCTCACTGCTGCCACCCTGTGTCCAAAAAAGCGGTACTGCACCCTGTGGGGGGGGGGCGCGCATGCGCACTGGGTTCCGACGTGCTCACTGCTGCCACCCTGTGTCCGAAAAGCGGTACTGCACCCGGTGGGGGGGGCGCGCATGCGCACTGGGTTCCGACGTGCTCACTGCTGCCACCCTGTGTCCAAAAAGCGGTACTGCACCCGGTGGGGGGGGGGCGCGCATGCGCAGTGGGTTCCGACGTGCTCACTGCTGCCACCCTGTGTCCGAAAAGCGGTACTGCACCCCGTGGGGGGGGGGGGCGCGCATGCGCAGACAGCCGGCGCGCACATGCTCAGTGCCGGTCGCCATGTTTGCTGCTGCTCTCCGCCGTTTCGGTAACGGGTAAGCGAATGGAGCGTGCTCGTCGCCCCTTCCCGGTGCTCTTGGAGCGGCCACGGGCACGGGCAGCCCCGGGGCGCTCGCTGGGAGCCCCGGGCTGCCGCGGCGAGCTGCGGTTCGCACGCGTGAGCCGCCCGGCTGCAGCGCCGCGCCATGAGCACGCGAGTGCGCCATTGCGGGTCTCGCCTCCCTTCGTGCTCCCGCCCGCCCCTCGGGCTCCCCCGGCTCCCCCCCCCCGCCCCTCGGGCTCCCCCGGCTCCCCCCCCCCGCCCCTCGGGCTCCCCCGGCTCCCCTCCCCCCGCCCTTCTCGCTCCCCCGCTCCCCTCCCGCTCCCCCCCCGCCCCTCCCGCTCCCCTCGCTCCCCCCCCCCGCCCCTCGGGATTCCCCGGCTCCCCCTCCCGCCCCTCGCGCTCCCCTCGCGCTCCCCCCCCGCCCCTCCCGCCCCCCTCACTCCCCCCCGCCCCTCCCGCTCCCCCCCGCCCCTCGCGTTCCCCTCGCTCCCCCCCCCCCGCGCCGTCCGAGCCGGCGCATGCGCGGTGCTCAAGCGCCACTGCCGCCGCGGTCCGTTGGCGAGCGTCGCGTGCGCGGCGGCGGGGAAGCAAGATGGCGGCGAGCAGGGAGGGCGTTTTTGCTGGGCGGCGGCGGGTGAGGGCGGAGGTGGCGTGAAGGATGTGGGGCCCCCGGGTGAGGCGAACGCGTAGGTTCGGGGGGCGTCGGGCTGCGGCCGTCGCTGCGTGGAGGCGGCGGTGCGGGGCGAGTGGGGGGGGGGGGCGGGCTGGGACCCGGCGCCGCGCCGGGAGCGCGGGTGTGACTTTGCGTTTTGCGGGTGCGCGGCGTTTAGGGCGCCGGTTCGTTGGCAGCGCGGGCCGGGGCGCGCGCTCGCCCCTGCGGAGGCGGCGCGGCGGAGCGGGGGGGCAGGCGGGCCCCGGAGCAGGGTTGCGGCGCGGCGTCGGCCCTGTAGCGTTTCCAAACGGCTTGCCCCGTACCGTACGATGCGAAGCGGTGTATTAAGACCTTTCCTTTGAGGGAAAGAAGGAAAAAGAAAGAAAGGGGAGGGGAAAAAAAAAAAAAAAAAAACCCGGGAAAGAGAAAAAGGAAGCGCGTCGTAAGTCGAAGTGTTTTCTTGGAAGCGAAATGCAATTTTCTCTCTTCGTTACAGAGGCGGAAGCGACGATAGCAAGCGCTGACAAAGAGCAAAGGCGGACGAGCGAGCGGTTTTTTGCGCTTACTCCCGAAGGGGCGGGCTGAAAGGAGGAAGCGAAAACGCGGCAGCGGACCCTCGGTCTCCCCAGAAGCTGCGACAGTAGGAGGCGTGTTCTGGCCCGGGTAACCGAGGTAACTCCCGATGCGGAACGTTCGTTCTTTCGGCCTCCCTCCCGGAGGCGGCGCTGAGGGCCGAGCGACCCGTCGCTGCCCTGCGGCTCTCGTTAACCGTAGCTGCCTTGGTTTTGCTTCGGTCGTTTGCGTTCCGTTTTGTTATCGTCCGCGCGTACGTAGAAAAGGAAAGACGGGACGTTTAATTTTTAGATTCGTCGTCGCCGCGGCCGAAGCCGAAGAGACCAGAAAAACGTCAGCGAGCCGAAGTAACGAAATCGAAGGGGACCGAGCGAGAGCCGTCTCCGTCGCCGCGAAAGGGAAAGCCCGTTCGTTCGTTCCTCCCGGCGAGGAAGGTTCGCCGGTAATGGCGATCGGAATAACCGATGACCGACACCTAACGGGAGGTGCGTACGCGTGACGGAAAGGACGCTGCTGCGTCCGTCCGTTTGCGTGCGCGCGACTCTCTCTCTCTCTGCGTCTGCGAAGCGTCGAGCTTTAAGAGCTCCGAGGCGGCCAATTCCCGTCTTCGGGGAACGGCGGACAGGTGGCCGGAGAGAGAGGGAGAGGCGAGCGTGCGAGCGGTAAGACGAAGAGGTGCCTTTCAGGAAGGCTCAGTTAGCGCGACCCCGGGCGACTTGCCTGGCACTGGTCTTTGGGGCAGCAGGAAGCCGGCAGCTGGAAGAAAAGGGAGAGCCTTGCGGAATTGGGACTCCTTCCCTCTCGCGTAGTAGATGCGCCGGTGTGCTTAGAAACAGCTTGGGATTGTGAGGATTTTCTGCCGAGCTTGGAATCAGCAAGTAGTGAATTAATAATTAATGTGAGAGAGAGTTAGTTTCTGTCTTTTCTTTCTTTCTTTCTTTCTTTCTTTCTTTCTTTCTTTCTTTCTTTCTTTCTTTCTTTCTTTCTTTCTTTCTTTCTTTCTTTCTTTCTTTCTTTCTTTCTTTCTTTCTTTCTTTCTTTCTTTCTTTCTTTCTTTCTTTCTTTCTTTCTTTCTTTCTTTCTTTCTTTCTTTCTTTCTTTCTTTCTTTCTTTCTTTCTTTCTTTCTTTCTTTCTTTCTTTCTTTCTTTCTTTCTTTCTTTCTTTCTTTCTTTCTTTCTTTCTTTCTTTCTTTCTTTCTTTCTTTCTTTCTTTCTTTCTTTCTTTCTTTCTTTCTTTCTTTCTTTCTTTCTTTCTTTCTTTCTTTCTTTCTTTCTTTCTTTCTTTCTTTCTTTCTTCTTTTTCCTTGTTATCAGTTGTTTTCAGTTGTTTTTTGTTTTTTCTTCTTGTTTTCTGGCTTTCACCGGGCCTCCGTCGACCAGAGCTGCCACGTGCCAGCGCGAGCCAACGGCAGGAGGAGGAGGACTTCGGCTGCGCAGCCGGCCAGAGGAGCGTCGCCCGCGAGGCCTCGGCAGCCTGCAGCTGCGGGCGGCTCCTTCTGCCCCAGGTTTGCTTTTGGCTGCCGAAATTGGAGCTAGGCTTTGCGCCCTGGAGCGGCGCTCGCTCTTTGGGCATTCGTCACTTGCGTTGCTGCTGGGCGTTCGGCATCGAAGCCGTCACGGGGCTGAGGGGTGGGGGGGGCCCCGCGTTGGCCCCGCTCGGGAAAGCGTCCTCGAAGCTTTTCCCGTGTCGAGCCGAAGCGCTGCTTTAGAGGCCGGCGCGCTTCTGCCGTGCCTTCCTGGGAGAGGCGTTTCGTCCTCGTCTCGGCCTCGGGGGGGGGGACTCGATTGCTCGGACGGGATTGCCGGAGGCGCGCCTCGAAACGCTAGGCCGTAAATCGCGAGGCGCGTCCGCGTCGCGAGGGGCTCGTCGCTTCGTCTCTGTCCTCACCGTCCGCTTTTCTTTCGCTCTTCTCGCAGGCTTCCCTCCGGCGACGGGCGTCGCTGCGGCGTCTCGCGTGTCGCCGGCGGCGCTCTCTGTTCGCGGGATGGCAGGATCGCTGAGGTCGGAAGGGACCTCTGGAGGTCGTCTAGCGCGACCCCCCTGCTCGAGCAGGGTGGCCCAGAGCGCCTCGCGCGGGATCGCGTCCGGGCGGCTTTGCGCCGTCTCCAGAGAAGGAGACTCCGCAACCTCTCGGGGCGAGCTGCTCCGCTGCTCGGTCACCCTCCCGGTGAAAAAGCATTTCCTCGTGCTCGGTAAGGACGTGCGAACTCCCGCGCTCCCGCAGAGCCCGGCATCCCTGCCCCGGGCTGCTCGCTTGAGGAGGCCTCCGCGCGGAGCGTTCTTTCCGGTTGCGCGCCCCGCGCGAGCCTCTCCTTCGGCCGTTTTCCCGAGGCGGCGGAAAGGCTTCTGGGAAACGCCGTCGTTCCCGAAACGTTTCGCCGTGTCCTCGCCGGTAGGGCGTACGTACGCGAGAGCGGCGAGAGGCGGCCCGCGTCTGGGCGAGGAAAGAAGCGCGGCGCAAAGAAGGCGGCACCTCTTTGGCCCGCCTGCTCCGCTTCTTCGAGAGTTTTCTTTTGGACCCGGAGATCGGCTCCGCGAGTGCCGCGCGCGCCTTTGTTCCCCCCCGCCCCCCCACCCCCCCGTTCTTTTAGCGAGGCCGTGCGCGGCGGGACGTGAAGAAGACGCCTTTGGCCGCGTGCGCGCGTGCGTGCGGCCGAAGGAGCGTCGGCCCGAGAATCCGAAGAAGAGGTACCGCGTGCCGGCGTCTCGTACCGTTTCCTAATAAAAAAAACGAGCGGTCTGTCAAGCAAATAGCGCGGCTCGCTTTGGCCTGTTTGTTTTCTTTAACGACCGGGAAAGGCGCGAGCTCGAAAGTCCGAAAGAAGAAACGGCTGCTTCTTGGAACGCTTGCGAATCGTCCCCTTAAGTAGGTGGGTGGTTTTTTCGCTTTCGTTTTTCTTTTTTGAAGCGCGGCCTCTGACTCTTGTTTCTCCGTGGAGTATTTTGCAACGACGTTCAAAGGAAAGCGCTGTGCCTGAAGCCTCGAGGAGCAGCGGCTCGAGCGCGACACGCCGCCACTCTGCGCCTCGCGGCAGGCGCTGTCAATAAGGGCGGGCGGGCGGGCGGGCGGGGCGGGGGGGCTCTGCGGCGGGGCGCGGGTGCCGCGGGCGGGCGGGCGGCAGGTAGGCCGGAAGGCGACGGCTGTGGAGCGAAGGGCGGGAGGGTGAGGGAGCGCTGTGGCCCCCCGGCGCCGGGCATGCTGGGAGCGGTAGTTTTCTGGCAGGGGTTTTCCCGGCAGCCGTTTTCGTCTGCAGGGCGTGCCGGCAGGTGCGCTCTTCCCGTGTTGTGGCCTTCTGGGAGACCCCGTTGCGCCTCCCGAGGTGGCGGGAGGCGCGGTTCTCTGTCGGCGGCCTTCCCGGCGGCCGTTCGCGTTGTGCTCGGGGCCAGGCCGGCAGCTGTACTTCCAGGTGCCTGGGCCTTCTCCGCCCTGCAGCAGTGGCCCGCTGCGTGTGCGGGGGGGTGTGTGCGGGGGTGCGGGTGTGGCTGTGCGTGCGTGCGTGTGGTCCTTGCTGGACAGGTGTCGCTCGGGTGTCGAAAAAGCGGTACTGCACCGTGGCGCGTGCACCCGGCGGCCGGCCGCGCGCCCTGCTGCGCTGGGGGCGTCAAAGAAGCGGTATGGCACGGAAAGGGGGGACGCGCACGCGCACGGCGGCCGGCCGCGCGCCCTGCTGCGCTGGGGGCGTCAAAAAAGCGGTATGGCACGGAAAGGGGGGACGCGGACGCGGACGCGCACGGCGGCCGGCCGCGCGCCCTGCTGCCTTTGGGGCGTCAAAGAAGCGGTACGGCACGGAAAGGGGGGACGCGCACGCGCACGGCGGCCAGCCGCGCGCCCTGCTCCCCTCGGGGCGTCAAAAAAGCGGTATGGCACGGAAAGGGGGGCGCGCGGGTGCACGGTGGCCGGCTGCGCTCACTGCTCCCCTCGGGGCGTCAAAAAAGCGGTACGGCACGGAAAGGGGGGCGCGCACGCGCACGGCGGCCGGCCGCGCGCCCTGCTGCGCTGGGGGCGTCAA
This sequence comes from Apteryx mantelli, assembly GCF_036417845.1. Classification (NCBI taxonomy): domain Eukaryota; kingdom Metazoa; phylum Chordata; class Aves; order Apterygiformes; family Apterygidae; genus Apteryx; species Apteryx mantelli. Next base: position 12,390 of record NW_027118759.1, read on the forward strand.
AAAAGCGGTACAGCACGGAAAGGGGGGCGCGCACGCGCACGGTGGCCGGCTGCGCTCACTGCTCCCCTCGGGGCGTCAAAAAAGCGGTACGGCACGGAAAGGGGGGCGCGCACGCGCACGGCGGCCGGCCGCGCGCCCTGCTGCGCTGGGGGCGTCAAAAAAGCGGTATGGCACGGAAAGGGGGGACGCGCACGCGCACGGCGGCCGGCCGCGCGCCCTGCTGCCTTCGGGGCGTCAAAGAAGCGGTATGGCACGGAAAGGGGGGCGCGCACGCGCACGGCGGCCGGCCGCGCTCACTGCTCCCCTCGGGGCGTCAAAGAAGCGGTATGGCACGGAAAGGGGGACGCGCACGCGCACGGCGGCCGGCCGCGCACCCTGCTGCGCTGGGGGCGTCAAAAAAGCGGTATGGCACGGAAAGGGGGGACGCGCACGCGCACGGCGGCCGGCCGCGCACCCTGCTGCCTTCGGGGCGTCAAAGAAGCGGTATGGCACGGAAAGGGGGGCGCGCACGCGCACGGTGGCCGGCCGCGCACCCTGCTGCCTTCGGGGCGTCAAAGAAGCGGTATGGCACGGAAAGGGGGGACGCGCACGCGCACGGCGGCGAGCCGCGCGCCCTGCTGCCTTCGGGGCGTCAAAGAAGCGGTATGGCACGGAAAGGGGGGCGCGCACGCGCACGGCGGCCGGCTGCGCTCACTGCTCCCCTCGGGGCGTCAAAGAAGCGGTATGGCACGGAAAGGGGGGCGCGCACGCGCACGGCGGCCGGCCGCGCTCACTGCTCCCCTCGGGGCGTCAAAGAAGCGGTATGGCACGGAAAGGGGGACGCGCACGCGCACGGCGGCCGGCCGCGCACCCTGCTGCGCTGGGGGCGTCAAAAAAGCGGTATGGCACGGAAAGGGGGGACGCGCACGCGCACGGCGGCCGGCCGCGCACCCTGCTGCCTTCGGGGCGTCAAAGAAGCGGTATGGCACGGAAAGGGGGGCGCGCACGCGCACGGTGGCCGGCCGCGCGCCCTGCTGCGCTGGGGGCGTCAAAAAAGCGGTATGGCACGGAAAGGGGGGCGCGCACGCGCACGGTGGCCGGCTGCGCTCACTGCTCCCCTCGGGGCGTCAAAAAAGCGGTATGGCACGGTAAGGGGGGCGCGCGGGTGCACGGTGGCCGGCTGCGCTCACTGCTCCCCTCGGGGCGTCAAAAAAGCGGTACGGCACGGAAAGGGGGGGCGCGCACGCGCACTGGGTTCCGCCGCGCTCACTGCTGCCACCCTGTGTCCAAAAAGCGGTACTGCACCCTGTGGGGGGGGGGCGCGCATGCGCACTGGGTTCCGACGTGCTCACTGCTGCCACCCTGTGTCCGAAAAGCGGTACTGCACCCGGTGGGGGGGGCGCGCATGCGCACTGGGTTCCGACGTGCTCACTGCTGCCACCCTGTGTCCAAAAAGCGGTACTGCACCCGGTGGGGGGGGGCGCGCATGCGCAGTGGGTTCCGACGTGCTCACTGCTGCCACCCTGTGTCCGAAAAGCGGTACTGCACCCCGTGGGGGGGGGGGCGCGCATGCGCAGACAGCCGGCGCGCACATGCTCAGTGCCGGTCGCCATGTTTGCTGCTGCTCTCCGCCGTTTCGGTAACGGGTAAGCGAATGGAGCGTGCTCGTCGCCCCTTCCCGGTGCTCTTGGAGCGGCCACGGGCACGGGCAGCCCCGGGGCGCTCGCTGGGAGCCCCGGGCTGCCGCGGCGAGCTGCGGTTCGCACGCGTGAGCCGCCCGGCTGCAGCGCCGCGCCATGAGCACGCGAGTGCGCCATTGCGGGTCTCGCCTCCCTTCGTGCTCCCGCCCGCCCCTCGGGCTCCCCCGGCTCCCCCCCCCCGCCCCTCGGGCTCCCCCGGCTCCCCCCCCCCGCCCCTCGGGCTCCCCCGGCTCCCCTCCCCCCGCCCTTCTCGCTCCCCCGCTCCCCTCCCGCTCCCCCCCCGCCCCTCCCGCTCCCCTCGCTCCCCCCCCCGCCCCTCGGGATTCCCCGGCTCCCCCTCCCGCCCCTCGCGCTCCCCTCGCGCTCCCCCCCCGCCCCTCCCGCCCCCCTCACTCCCCCCCGCCCCTCCCGCTCCCCCCCGCCCCTCGCGTTCCCCTCGCTCCCCCCCCCCCGCGCCGTCCGAGCCGGCGCATGCGCGGTGCTCAAGCGCCACTGCCGCCGCGGTCCGTTGGCGAGCGTCGCGTGCGCGGCGGCGGGGAAGCAAGATGGCGGCGAGCAGGGAGGGCGTTTTTGCTGGGCGGCGGCGGGTGAGGGCGGAGGTGGCGTGAAGGATGTGGGGCCCCCGGGTGAGGCGAACGCGTAGGTTCGGGGGGCGTCGGGCTGCGGCCGTCGCTGCGTGGAGGCGGCGGTGCGGGGCGAGTGGGGGGGGGGGGCGGGCTGGGACCCGGCGCCGCGCCGGGAGCGCGGGTGTGACTTTGCGTTTTGCGTGCGCGGCGTTTAGGGCGCCGGTTCGTTGGCAGCGCGGGCCGGGGCGCGCGCTCGCCCCTGCGGAGGCGGCGCGGCGGAGCGGGGGGGCAGGCGGGCCCCGGAGCAGGGTTGCGGCGCGGCGTCGGCCCTGTAGCGTTTCCAAACGGCTTGCCCCGTACCGTACGATGCGAAGCGGTGTATTAAGACCTTTCCTTTGAGGGAAAGAAGGAAAAAGAAAGAAAGGGGAGGGGAAAAAAAAAAAAAAAAAAACCCGGGAAAGAGAAAAAGGAAGCGCGTCGTAAGTCGAAGTGTTTTCTTGGAAGCGAAATGCAATTTTCTCTCTTCGTTACAGAGGCGGAAGCGACGATAGCAAGCGCTGACAAAGAGCAAAGGCGGACGAGCGAGCGGTTTTTTGCGCTTACTCCCGAAGGGGCGGGCTGAAAGGAGGAAGCGAAAACGCGGCAGCGGACCCTCGGTCTCCCCAGAAGCTGCGACAGTAGGAGGCGTGTTCTGGCCCGGGTAACCGAGGTAACTCCCGATGCGGAACGTTCGTTCTTTCGGCCTCCCTCCCGGAGGCGGCGCTGAGGGCCGAGCGACCCGTCGCTGCCCTGCGGCTCTCGTTAACCGTAGCTGCCTTGGTTTTGCTTCGGTCGTTTGCGTTCCGTTTTGTTATCGTCCGCGCGTACGTAGAAAAGGAAAGACGGGACGTTTAATTTTTAGATTCGTCGTCGCCGCGGCCGAAGCCGAAGAGACCAGAAAAACGTCAGCGAGCCGAAGTAACGAAATCGAAGGGGACCGAGCGAGAGCCGTCTCCGTCGCCGCGAAAGGGAAAGCCCGTTCGTTCGTTCCTCCCGGCGAGGAAGGTTCGCCGGTAATGGCGATCGGAATAACCGATGACCGACACCTAACGGGAGGTGCGTACGCGTGACGGAAAGGACGCTGCTGCGTCCGTCCGTTTGCGTGCGCGCGACTCTCTCTCTCTCTGCGTCTGCGAAGCGTCGAGCTTTAAGAGCTCCGAGGCGGCCAATTCCCGTCTTCGGGGAACGGCGGACAGGTGGCCGGAGAGAGAGGGAGAGGCGAGCGTGCGAGCGGTAAGACGAAGAGGTGCCTTTCAGGAAGGCTCAGTTAGCGCGACCCCGGGCGACTTGCCTGGCACTGGTCTTTGGGGCAGCAGGAAGCCGGCAGCTGGAAGAAAAGGGAGAGCCTTGCGGAATTGGGACTCCTTCCCTCTCGCGTAGTAGATGCGCCGGTGTGCTTAGAAACAGCTTGGGATTGTGAGGATTTTCTGCCGAGCTTGGAATCAGCAAGTAGTGAATTAATAATTAATGTGAGAGAGAGTTAGTTTCTGTCTTTTCTTTCTTTCTTTCTTTCTTTCTTTCTTTCTTTCTTTCTTTCTTTCTTTCTTTCTTTCTTTCTTTCTTTCTTTCTTTCTTTCTTTCTTTCTTTCTTTCTTTCTTTCTTTCTTTCTTTCTTTCTTTCTTTCTTTCTTTCTTTCTTTCTTTTCTCTTTCTTTCTTTCTTTCTTTCTTTCTTTCTTTCTTTCTTTCTTTCTTTCTTTCTTTCTTTCTTTCTTTCTTTCTTTCTTTCTTTCTTTCTTTCTTTCTTTCTTTCTTCTTTTTCCTTGTTATCAGTTGTTTTCAGTTGTTTTTTGTTTTTTCTTCTTGTTTTCTGGCTTTCACCGGGCCTCCGTCGACCAGAGCTGCCACGTGCCAGCGCGAGCCAACGGCAGGAGGAGGAGGACTTCGGCTGCGCAGCCGGCCAGAGGAGCGTCGCCCGCGAGGCCTCGGCAGCCTGCAGCTGCGGGCGGCTCCTTCTGCCCCAGGTTTGCTTTTGGCTGCCGAAATTGGAGCTAGGCTTTGCGCCCTGGAGCGGCGCTCGCTCTTTGGGCATTCGTCACTTGCGTTGCTGCTGGGCGTTCGGCATCGAAGCCGTCACGGGGCTGAGGGGTGGGGGGGGCCCCGCGTTGGCCCCGCTCGGGAAAGCGTCCTCGAAGCTTTTCCCGTGTCGAGCCGAAGCGCTGCTTTAGAGGCCGGCGCGCTTCTGCCGTGCCTTCCTGGGAGAGGCGTTTCGTCCTCGTCTCGGCCTCGGGGGGGGGGACTCGATTGCTCGGACGGGATTGCCGGAGGCGCGCCTCGAAACGCTAGGCCGTAAATCGCGAGGCGCGTCCGCGTCGCGAGGGGCTCGTCGCTTCGTCTCTGTCCTCACCGTCCGCTTTTCTTTCGCTCTTCTCGCAGGCTTCCCTCCGGCGACGGGCGTCGCTGCGGCGTCTCGCGTGTCGCCGGCGGCGCTCTCTGTTCGCGGGATGGCAGGATCGCTGAGGTCGGAAGGGACCTCTGGAGGTCGTCTAGCGCGACCCCCCTGCTCGAGCAGGGTGGCCCAGAGCGCCTCGCGCGGGATCGCGTCCGGGCGGCTTTGCGCCGTCTCCAGAGAAGGAGACTCCGCAACCTCTCGGGGCGAGCTGCTCCGCTGCTCGGTCACCCTCCCGGTGAAAAAGCATTTCCTCGTGCTCGGTAAGGACGTGCGAACTCCCGCGCTCCCGCAGAGCCCGGCATCCCTGCCCCGGGCTGCTCGCTTGAGGAGGCCTCCGCGCGGAGCGTTCTTTCCGGTTGCGCGCCCCGCGCGAGCCTCTCCTTCGGCCGTTTTCCCGAGGCGGCGGAAAGGCTTCTGGGAAACGCCGTCGTTCCCGAAACGTTTCGCCGTGTCCTCGCCGGTAGGGCGTACGTACGCGAGAGCGGCGAGAGGCGGCCCGCGTCTGGGCGAGGAAAGAAGCGCGGCGCAAAGAAGGCGGCACCTCTTTGGCCCGCCTGCTCCGCTTCTTCGAGAGTTTTCTTTTGGACCCGGAGATCGGCTCCGCGAGTGCCGCGCGCGCCTTTGTTCCCCCCCGCCCCCCCCACCCCCCCGTTCTTTTAGCGAGGCCGTGCGCGGCGGGACGTGAAGAAGACGCCTTTGGCCGCGTGCGCGCGTGCGTGCGGCCGAAGGAGCGTCGGCCCGAGAATCCGAAGAAGAGGTACCGCGTGCCGGCGTCTCGTACCGTTTCCTAATAAAAAAAACGAGCGGTCTGTCAAGCAAATAGCGCGGCTCGCTTTGGCCTGTTTGTTTTCTTTAACGACCGGGAAAGGCGCGAGCTCGAAAGTCCGAAAGAAGAAACGGCTGCTTCTTGGAACGCTTGCGAATCGTCCCCTTAAGTAGGTGGGTGGTTTTTTCGCTTTCGTTTTTCTTTTTTGAAGCGCGGCCTCTGACTCTTGTTTCTCCGTGGAGTATTTTGCAACGACGTTCAAAGGAAAGCGCTGTGCCTGAAGCCTCGAGGAGCAGCGGCTCGAGCGCGACACGCCGCCACTCTGCGCCTCGCGGCAGGCGCTGTCAATAAGGGCGGGCGGGCGGGCGGGCGGGGCGGGGGGGCTCTGCGGCGGGGCGCGGGTGCCGCGGGCGGGCGGGCGGCAGGTAGGCCGGAAGGCGACGGCTGTGGAGCGAAGGGCGGGAGGGTGAGGGAGCGCTGTGGCCCCCCGGCGCCGGGCATGCTGGGAGCGGTAGTTTTCTGGCAGGGGTTTTCCCGGCAGCCGTTTTCGTCTGCAGGGCGTGCCGGCAGGTGCGCTCTTCCCGTGTTGTGGCCTTCTGGGAGACCCCGTTGCGCCTCCCGAGGTGGCGGGAGGCGCGGTTCTCTGTCGGCGGCCTTCCCGGCGGCCGTTCGCGTTGTGCTCGGGGCCAGGCCGGCAGCTGTACTTCCAGGTGCCTGGGCCTTCTCCGCCCTGCAGCAGTGGCCCGCTGCGTGTGCGGGGGGGTGTGTGCGGGGGTGCGGGTGTGGCTGTGCGTGCGTGCGTGTGGTCCTTGCTGGACAGGTGTCGCTCGGGTGTCGAAAAAGCGGTACTGCACCGTGGCGCGTGCACCCGGCGGCCGGCCGCGCGCCCTGCTGCGCTGGGGGCGTCAAAGAAGCGGTATGGCACGGAAAGGGGGGACGCGCACGCGCACGGCGGCCGGCCGCGCGCCCTGCTGCGCTGGGGGCGTCAAAAAAGCGGTATGGCACGGAAAGGGGGGACGCGGACGCGGACGCGCACGGCGGCCGGCCGCGCGCCCTGCTGCCTTTGGGGCGTCAAAGAAGCGGTACGGCACGGAAAGGGGGGACGCGCACGCGCACGGCGGCCAGCCGCGCGCCCTGCTCCCCTCGGGGCGTCAAAAAAGCGGTATGGCACGGAAAGGGGGGCGCGCGGGTGCACGGTGGCCGGCTGCGCTCACTGCTCCCCTCGGGGCGTCAAAAAAGCGGTACGGCACGGAAAGGGGGGCGCGCACGCGCACGGCGGCCGGCCGCGCGCCCTGCTGCGCTGGGGGCGTCAAAAAAGCGGTACAGCACGGAAAGGGGGGCGCGCACGCGCACGGTGGCCGGCTGCGCTCACTGCTCCCCTCGGGGCGTCAAAAAAGCGGTACGGCACGGAAAGGGGGGCGCGCACGCGCACGGCGGCCGGCCGCGCGCCCTGCTGCGCTGGGGGCGTCAAAAAAGCGGTATGGCACGGAAAGGGGGGACGCGCACGCGCACGGCGGCCGGCCGCGCGCCCTGCTGCCTTCGGGGCGTCAAAGAAGCGGTATGGCACGGAAAGGGGGGCGCGCACGCGCACGGCGGCCGGCCGCGCTCACTGCTCCCCTCGGGGCGTCAAAGAAGCGGTATGGCACGGAAAGGGGGACGCGCACGCGCACGGCGGCCGGCCGCGCACCCTGCTGCGCTGGGGGCGTCAAAAAAGCGGTATGGCACGGAAAGGGGGGACGCGCACGCGCACGGCGGCCGGGCCGCGCACCCTGCTGCCTTCGGGGCGTCAAAGAAGCGGTATGGCACGGAAAGGGGGGCGCGCACGCGCACGGTGGCCGGCCGCGCACCCTGCTGCCTTCGGGGCGTCAAAGAAGCGGTATGGCACGGAAAGGGGGGACGCGCACGCGCACGGCGGCGAGCCGCGCGCCCTGCTGCCTTCGGGGCGTCAAAGAAGCGGTATGGCACGGAAAGGGGGGCGCGCACGCGCACGGCGGCCGGCTGCGCTCACTGCTCCCCTCGGGGCGTCAAAGAAGCGGTATGGCACGGAAAGGGGGGCGCGCACGCGCACGGCGGCCGGCCGCGCTCACTGCTCCCCTCGGGGCGTCAAAGAAGCGGTATGGCACGGAAAGGGGGACGCGCACGCGCACGGCGGCCGGCCGCGCACCCTGCTGCGCTGGGGGCGTCAAAAAAGCGGTATGGCACGGAAAGGGGGGACGCGCACGCGCACGGCGGCCGGCCGCGCACCCTGCTGCCTTCGGGGCGTCAAAGAAGCGGTATGGCACGGAAAGGGGGGCGCGCACGCGCACGGTGGCCGGCCGCGCGCCCTGCTGCGCTGGGGGCGTCAAAAAAGCGGTATGGCACGGAAAGGGGGGCGCGCACGCGCACGGTGGCCGGCTGCGCTCACTGCTCCCCTCGGGGCGTCAAAAAAGCGGTATGGCACGGTAAGGGGGGCGCGCGGGTGCACGGTGGCCGGCTGCGCTCACTGCTCCCCTCGGGGCGTCAAAAAAGCGGTACGGCACGGAAAGGGGGGGCGCGCACGCGCACTGGGTTCCGCCGCGCTCACTGCTGCCACCCTGTGTCCAAAAAGCGGTACTGCACCCTGTGGGGGGGGGGCGCGCATGCGCACTGGGTTCCGACGTGCTCACTGCTGCCACCCTGTGTCCGAAAAGCGGTACTGCACCCGGTGGGGGGGGCGCGCATGCGCACTGGGTTCCGACGTGCTCACTGCTGCCACCCTGTGTCCAAAAAGCGGTACTGCACCCGGTGGGGGGGGGGCGCGCATGCGCAGTGGGTTCCGACGTGCTCACTGCTGCCACCCTGTGTCCGAAAAGCGGTACTGCACCCCGTGGGGGGGGGGGGCGCGCATGCGCAGACAGCCGGCGCGCACATGCTCAGTGCCGGTCGCCATGTTTGCTGCTGCTCTCCGCCGTTTCGGTAACGGGTAAGCGAATGGAGCGTGCTCGTCGCCCCTTCCCGGTGCTCTTGGAGCGGCCACGGGCACGGGCAGCCCCGGGGCGCTCGCTGGGAGCCCCGGGCTGCCGCGGCGAGCTGCGGTTCGCACGCGTGAGCCGCCCGGCTGCAGCGCCGCGCCATGAGCACGCGAGTGCGCCATTGCGGGTCTCGCCTCCCTTCGTGCTCCCGCCCGCCCCTCGGGCTCCCCCGGCTCCCCCCCCCCGCCCCTCGGGCTCCCCCGGCTCCCCCCCCCCGCCCCTCGGGCTCCCCCGGCTCCCCTCCCCCCGCCCTTCTCGCTCCCCCGCTCCCCTCCCGCTCCCCCCCCGCCCCTCCCGCTCCCCTCGCTCCCCCCCCCGCCCCTCGGGATTCCCCGGCTCCCCCTCCCGCCCCTCGCGCTCCCCTCGCGCTCCCCCCCCGCCCCTCCCGCCCCCCTCACTCCCCCCCGCCCCTCCCGCTCCCCCCCGCCCCTCGCGTTCCCCTCGCTCCCCCCCCCCCCGCGCCGTCCGAGCCGGCGCATGCGCGGTGCTCAAGCGCCACTGCCGCCGCGGTCCGTTGGCGAGCGTCGCGTGCGCGGCGGCGGGGAAGCAAGATGGCGGCGAGCAGGGAGGGCGTTTTTGCTGGGCGGCGGCGGGTGAGGGCGGAGGTGGCGTGAAGGATGTGGGGCCCCCGGGTGAGGCGAACGCGTAGGTTCGGGGGGCGTCGGGCTGCGGCCGTCGCTGCGTGGAGGCGGCGGTGCGGGGCGAGTGGGGGGGGGGGGCGGGCTGGGACCCGGCGCCGCGCCGGGAGCGCGGGTGTGACTTTGCGTTTTGCGTGCGCGGCGTTTAGGGCGCCGGTTCGTTGGCAGCGCGGGCCGGGGCGCGCGCTCGCCCCTGCGGAGGCGGCGCGGCGGAGCGGGGGGGCAGGCGGGCCCCGGAGCAGGGTTGCGGCGCGGCGTCGGCCCTGTAGCGTTTCCAAACGGCTTGCCCCGTACCGTACGATGCGAAGCGGTGTATTAAGACCTTTCCTTTGAGGGAAAGAAGGAAAAAGAAAGAAAGGGGAGGGGAAAAAAAAAAAAAAAAAAACCCGGGAAAGAGAAAAAGGAAGCGCGTCGTAAGTCGAAGTGTTTTCTTGGAAGCGAAATGCAATTTTCTCTCTTCGTTACAGAGGCGGAAGCGACGATAGCATTGGAAGCGAAATGCAATTTCTCTCTTCGTTACAGAGGCGGGAAGCGACGATAGCAAGCGCTGACAAAGAGCAAAGGCGGACGAGCGAGCGGTTTTTTTGCGCTTACTCCCGAAGGGGCGGGCTGAAAGGAGGAAGCGAAAACGCGGCAGCGGACCCTCGGTCTCCCCAGAAGCTGCGACAGTAGGAGGCGTGTTCTGGCCCGGGTAACCGAGGTAACTCCCGATGCGGAACGTTCGTTCTTTCGGCCTCCCTCCCGGAGGCGGCGCTGAGGGCCGAGCGACCCGTCGCTGCCCTGCGGCTCTCGTTAACCGTAGCTGCCTTGGTTTTGCTTCGGTCGTTTGCGTTCCGTTTTGTTATCGTCCGCGCGTACGTAGAAAAGGAAAGACGGGACGTTTAATTTTTAGATTCGTCGTCGCCGCGGCCGAAGCCGAAGAGACCAGAAAAACGTCAGCGAGCCGAAGTAACGAAATCGAAGGGGACCGAGCGAGAGCCGTCTCCGTCGCCGCGAAAGGGAAAGCCCGTTCGTTCGTTCCTCCCGGCGAGGAAGGTTCGCCGGTAATGGCGATCGGAATAACCGATGACCGACACCTAACGGGAGGTGCGTACGCGTGACGGAAAGGACGCTGCTGCGTCCGTCCGTTTGCGTGCGCGCGACTCTCTCTCTCTCTGCGTCTGCGAAGCGTCGAGCTTTAAGAGCTCCGAGGCGGCCAATTCCCGTCTTCGGGGAACGGCGGACAGGTGGCCGGAGAGAGAGGGAGAGGCGAGCGTGCGAGCGGTAAGACGAAGAGGTGCCTTTCAGGAAGGCTCAGTTAGCGCGACCCCGGGCGACTTGCCTGGCACTGGTCTTTGGGGCAGCAGGAAGCCGGCAGCTGGAAGAAAAGGGAGAGCCTTGCGGAATTGGGACTCCTTCCCTCTCGCGTAGTAGATGCGCCGGTGTGCTTAGAAACAGCTTGGGATTGTGAGGATTTTCTGCCGAGCTTGGAATCAGCAAGTAGTGAATTAATAATTAATGTGAGAGAGAGTTAGTTTCTGTCTTTTCTTTCTTCTTTCTTTTCTTTCTTTCTTTCTTTCTTTCTTTCTTTCTTTCTTTCTTTCTTTCTTTCTTCTTTCTTTCTTTCTTTCTTTCTTTCTTTCTTTCTTCTTTCTTTCTTTCTTTCTTTCTTTCTTTCTTTCTTTCTTCTTCTTTCTTTCTTTCTTTCTTTCTTTCTTTCTTTCTTTCTTTCTTTCTTTCTTTCTTTCTTTCTTTCTTTCTTTCTTTCTTTCTTCTTTCTTTCTTTCTTTCTTTCTTTCTTTCTTTCTTTCTTTCTTTCTTTCTTTCTTTCTTTCTTTCTTTCTTTCTTTCTTTCTTTCTTTCTTTCTTTCTTTCTTTCTTTCTTCTTTCTTTCTTTCTTTCTTTCTTCTCTTTTCCTTGTTATCAGTTGTTTTCAGTTGTTTTTTGTTTTTTCTTCTTGTTTTCTGGCTTTCACCGGGCCTCCGTCGACCAGAGCTGCCACGTGCCAGCGCGAGCCAACGGCAGGAGGAGGAGGACTTCGGCTGCGCAGCCGGCCAGAGGAGCGTCGCCCGCGAGGCCTCGGCAGCCTGCAGCTGCGGGCGGCTCCTTCTGCCCCAGGTTTGCTTTTGGGCTGCCGAAATTGGAGCTAGGCTTTGCGCCCTGGAGCGGCGCTCGCTCTTTGGGCATTCGTCACTTGCGTTGCTGCTGGGCGTTCGGCATCGAAGCCGTCACGGGGCTGAGGGGTGGGGGGGGCCCCGCGTTGGCCCCGCTCGGGAAAGCGTCCTCGAAGCTTTTCCCGTGTCGAGCCGAAGCGCTGCTTAGAGGCCGGCGCGCTTCTGCCGTGCCTTCCTGGGAGAGGCGTTTCGTCCTCGTCTCGGCCTCGGGGGGGGGGGACTCGATTGCTCGGACGGGATTGCCGGAGGCGCGCCTCGAAACGCTAGGCCGTAAATCGCGAGGCGCGTCCGCGTCGCGAGGGGCTCGTCGCTTCGTCTCTGTCCTCACCGTCCGCTTTTCTTTCGCTCTTCTCGCAGGCTTCCCTCCGGCGACGGGCGTCGCTGCGGCGTCTCGCGTGTCGCCGGCGGCGCTCTCTGTTCGCGGGGATGGCAGGATCGCTGAGGTCGGAAGGGACCTCTGGAGGTCGTCTAGCGCGACCCCCCTGCTCGAGCAGGGTGGCCCAGAGCGCCTCGCGCGGGATCGCGTCCGGGCGGCTTTGCGCCGTCTCCAGAGAAGGAGACTCCGCAGCCTCTCGGGGCGAGCTGCTCCGCTGCTCGGTCACCCTCCCGGTGAAAAAGCATTTCCTCGTGCTCGGTAAGGACGTGCGAACTCCCGCGCTCCCGCAGAGCCCGGCATCCCTGCCCCGGGCTGCTCGCTTGAGGAGGCCTCCGCGCGGAGCGTTCTTTCCGGTTGCGCGCCCCCGCGCGAGCCTCTCCTTCGGCCGTTTTCCCGAGGCGGCGGAAAGGCTTCTGGGAAAACGCCGTCGTTCCCGAAACGTTTCGCCGTGTCCTCGCCGGTAGGGCGTACGTACGGCGAGAGCGGCGAGAGGCGGCCCGCGTCTGGGCGAGGAAAGAAGCGCGGCGCAAAGAAGGCGGCACCTCTTTGGCCCGCCTGCTCCGCTTCTTCGAGAGTTTTCTTTTGGACCCGGAGATCGGCTTCCGCGAAGTGCCGCGCGCGCCTTTGTTCCCCCCGCCCCCCCACCCCCCGTTCTTTTAGCGAGGCCGTGCGCGGCGGGACGTGAAGAAGACGCCTTTGGCCGCGTGCGCGCGTGCGTGCGGCCGAAGGAGCGTCGGCCCGAGAATCCGAAGAAGAGGTACCGCGTGCGGCGTCTCGTACCGTTTCCTAATAAAAAAAACGAGCGGTCTGTCAAGCAAATAGCGACGAGGAGCAGCGGCTCGAGCGCGACACGCCGCCACTCTGCGCCTCGCGGCAGGCGCTGTCAATAAGGGCGGGCGGGCGGGCGGGCGGGGCGGGGGGCTCTGCGGCGGGGCGCGGGTGCCGCGGGCGGGCGGGCGGCAGGTAGGCCGGAAGGCGACGGCTGTGGAGCGAAGGGCGGGAGGGTGAGGGAGCGCTGTGGCCCCCCGGCGCCGGGCATGCTGGGAGCGGTAGTTTTCTGGCAGGGGTTTTCCCGGCAGCCGTTTTCGTCTGCAGGGCGTGCCGGCAGGTGCGCTCTTCCCGTGTTGTGGCCTTCTGGGAGACCCCGTTGCGCCTCCCGAGGTGGCGGGAGGCGCGGTTCTCTGTCGGCGGCCTTCCCGGCGGCCGTTCGCGTTGTGCTCGGGGCCAGGCCGGCAGCTGTACTTCCAGGTGCCTGGGCCTTCTCCGCCCTGCAGCAGTGGCCCGCTGCGTGTGCGGGGGGGTGTGTGCGGGGGTGCGGGTGTGGCTGTGCGTGCGTGCGTGTGGTCCTTGCTGGACAGGTGTCGCTCGGGTGTCGAAAAAGCGGTACTGCACCGTGGCGCGTGCACCCGGCGGCCGGCCGCGCGCCCTGCTGCGCTGGGGGCGTCAAAGAAGCGGTATGGCACGGAAAGGGGGGACCGCGCACGCGCACGGCGGCCGGCCGCGCGCCCTGCTGCGCTGGGGGCGTCAAAAAAGCGGTATGGCACGGAAAGGGGGGACGCGGACGCGGACGCGCACGGCGGCCGGCCGCGCGCCCTGCTGCCTTTGGGGCGTCAAAGAAGCGGTACGGCACGGAAAGGGGGGACGCGCACAGCGCACGGCGGCCAGCCGCGCGCCCTGCTCCCCTCGGGGCGTCAAAAAAGCGGTATGGCACGGAAAGGGGGGCGCGCGGGTGCACGGTGGCCGGCTGCGCTCACTGCTCCCTCGGGGCGTCAAAAAAGCGGTACGGCACGGAAAGGGGGGCGCGCACACGAGCGCACGGCGGCCGGCCGCGCGCCCTGCTGCGCTGGGGGCGTCAAAAAAGCGGTACAGCACGGAAAGGGGA